>NC_056749.1:400400344-400540344 GCF_019279795.1 Protopterus annectens
TAAAACTCTGTAGCTCATCAGATGAGGAACTGAAAGCACAACTGCAAGTAGTCAAAACTTTTCAAATGATATAAGAATGTCATTTGGTCTTGAGTATTGGTATATGATGCTAACTATTGTATAGGACCTGGGGATTTGTGATTTGGCAGGGTGGACCATTATGTTTGCGGTGCATGTAGTGGTAGTGGTTGCTGATGTGGCTTGGGCAGAGCAGTTTGGTTATTAATGCGGTGTGTTTTCTGTCTCTCTTTTTTACAGATGGCTAACTTACCTGGACTGCGGCAGCATTGGCAGGCAATAGTGGCTCAGGCAAAGGAACTCTTCCAAGAGGTGGTGACGTTAGAGGTGGTGGAGGAGCAGGAATAGGCACCAGGTCAGATGATGTAATGTTCCATGTCAAGAACTACAACTCAGGGGGAAAAGGCAGCATGCAGCAAAGGAGGTGGTAGCAGTTGGGGCATCGGCTTTGAGCGGGTCTCAAGATGGAGGCCCAGGTAATGTGTTTGCTTCATCAGTTCTGGCAGGTGAGATGGGCAATGAGGATGTGGGAGTAAGTGAAGAGGAAGGGGAACTCAGAGGTAGGGACCCTGGGAGAGAATTGCATACACTAAGGTGCACAGAGTTGGAGGTTGCAGGGGCACCCTGGTACAGTGGGGAGGATGTGAGTGAGGGTAGTGATAGTCAGGGGAGAGCTCATCTTTAGGTTCAGATGTAAGTCCCGAATTTGGTCTTTACCCAGGGGATTGGTTAACCATGCAGGCAATGGGACAGGGGTCAGGGGCAGTCTTTCTGACTCCGCACATTCCATTGACAGTGAAGGAAAAAATTTGGAAATGGCAATATGTCAATGTATTTGAGTTGATTGATGTGGAAGGGGAGCAGAATTTGGTAGAAGAAGAGTCAGACAATAGTAAGGATTTGTTGGCAGCTTTGGTGGCATTGGGTAGGAAAAGTATAAGTAAAATGTGCCCCAGGACATGGGATAACTGGGAAGTAGGTTTTATTTACTACATGACTGTGCATCTGGAAAAGGATGGGTCTTTGGCTTTGCCCCTTTTGGGTTATTTTCTTACAATTCAGGAGATGCAACGTTTATGGCCCAGGAATGTGTGGTTATGGTATGATCAGAGGTTCCGTAAACAGAAGGCAGTAGATCATTCGCTATGCTGGGAGGTGCGTCTTCTGGATATATGATTGGCAACCATAATGGACACTTATGGGGGGTTTAATAGACTGGGAAGTGGGGGAGAAGGAGGTGGGGTGTGTTGTTCTTTTAATAGTGGCTCTTGTTCATGGTTAGGTTGCAAATTTTCGCACTCTTGCTCACGGTGTGGAGGAAGTCATTTGGCCTTTCACTGCGGTCGCCGTGACCTCACTGCTTCGAATTTAAATGTTATGGCCCAGGAGGGTGGTTTTCCCTCTGTTTAAGGGTTTCAGGCAGTGAGGGCTAGAGGTAATTTTCATGGATCCTGGGAAAATGGATTCTTTAGGGGGGATTGGGGAAGGGAGACCTTTCCCCATTAAGGTGGAGGTGCTACATGGCATGCTCCAAGGTTTTCCAGACCATGTAATTAGAAATGAGATATTACAGGGGTTTCAATGAGGGTTTTCTATCAAGTCTAGTGTGGTTGGAGATGCGGTGGTGTACAATAATCTGTCCTTAGTGCGTGGTAAGGAAGATATATTGGAGAGATTAGTGGGGAAGGAGTGCCAGGCTAGCTGGTTAGTGGGTCCGTTTGACAGTCCAACCTTTTGTTAATTGCAAGGTGTCACCCTTGGAATTAGTACCAAAGAAATGGGCTGGGGAGTTTAGATTGATTCATCATTTGTCTTATCCTGAAGGGGGTTTAGTTAATGATTTCATTGTGGAGGAGGATGTCAAGGTTTATTATGCATCTTTAGATGATGCCGTCAAGGTGATTAAGGATTTTAAGGAGCCATGGTTAATGAAGGTGGATATTGAGTCTGCCTTTCATTTACTGCCAGACAGGATGATTGGCCATTGCAGGGGATGGTGGTGGGTGACAAATATTATTTTGACAAAGCCGTGCCTATGAGTTGTTCTGTGGCATGTGGAACATTTGAGAAGTTCAGTACAGTGCCACAGTGGGTATGGCAGCAGAGGGTTGGTACGCAGAGGGCAGTTCATTATTTAGATGATTTTGTGATAGTTGGGGAAGGATGGTTAGGGGCCCAGGAAGGTTTGCAGGAATTTACGAGCATGTGTGAGGAACTAGGGGTACTGATGGCCCAACATAAGATGGAAGGTCCGGCTAGAGTGTTAGAATTTTTGGGATTAATGGTGGATGCTGAACAGTGTCTGTTTTGTTTGCCTTTGGACAAGATAGACAGGTTAAAGATGGAGATAAGGTCTGTTCTGGCTAAGGATAATTAAGGATTTGGACAGTTATGGAGTTGTTAGGGCTTTTGAATTTTGCCTGTCGAGCGGTAAAGTTGAGGGTGGGGTATCCTATAATATTAGTGATTCATTTTGGAGGTAATGATCTTGGAGTTATTTCTAAAAAGTATTTGGTAGATATTATTTTGCAGGATTTGCTGAGGTTGCAGATATTGTACCCGGGTATGTGTTTAGCTTGGTCTAGTTAGTTCGCCATTTGAGGTGGAGGAATGCTCTTAGTCATCGGGCTATTGAGTAGTTAAGAGGTTTATTAATCAGAGATTGGCTAGGCAATTGAGGGTTTTAGGGATGCATACTATTGAACGTAGAGATTTTTGCGGATAGTGAAGTTGTTTGGTATAGATCGGATGGGGTGCATTTGAATGATGTTGGCTTGGATTTGTATAAAATTGACTTGAAGTTGTTTTTAGAAGGTACTGTGAAGGCTATGGATTAGGAGGGGGAGCAGGCTGTTGACAGAGAAGAAGGACAGGATTGTCCTCTTCTGGTCCCCCTTGAGGGAAGGTGGTCATGGATTGAAGTGGGGATCAAGTGAGTTGCTGGATGCTAATTGATTAAAAGACAAATTAATTGGTTAATGGTTGGTTTTGAAAGAGGTGAGCAGGTATGCTGCCCATTTAAGGTTTGTGGGGTGAGTAGGTATGCTGCCCTGGGGGTGGATGCAACAGGATGAGTAGGTACGCTGCCCTGATGTATGAATCAGTCAACGTACCTACTGAGATTGCTGAGTTTGGTGAAATTATTGTTGTTGCTTCCCAGTGTGAATAAAGTTTATGTTTATCTAATATTATTAAAAAAGGTCATCAAATGGCTTTATGTTTTGGTGTGAGTTATTTAAAAAGGGGCCGGGACAAAGTGATTTGATGTTAAAATATTACATCAGGGAGGAATTATTACTTTGCAAACCATTAGAGATAAGGAATGCAAAATCATTAAAATGCAAATATTATTTTAGTCATTCTGAATAAATATTTCTCATCATATATAATAATTAAGGCAAATTACATCCTGACTCTTATTTTTTTACACATTTTAACAGATGAACATTTGTTCATTTCAGTGCTTGTGGCTAAGGTAATCTCTGAGGTAAACACTTTAAATATTGTTTCCAGCATGTATTCCTTGTCTATTAATTTTTCCGGTGTCTCCCTCAAATTCTCATCTAAGCTTTAAATACATGTTTTATTTAAGTAAAAAAAATGTTCCTTTTTGATGAATTCATGATTTGTTTAAGTAAAATTTATTTCTTTTTGAGGAATTCAGATACTTTTTCTTTGTCACTGTTTATTTGCACTTCCTGTCTGGAATATTTATCTATACCTTTTTAATATAGCTGTGCAATTTTGCTTCTTAATTGGCTACTTGTCCTGTGTAAGAAATAATCACTATGACTTTCAAGGTCAGCATGATGAGGATCAATTGTATGAAGTCAATTTCTGTGAATGCAGTTAAACAAAATAATATTAGAAAGGATATTTTCAGTACCAATTGTGTTTGCACGTTTCCCTAATGTTGTGTTCTCAGAGAGTTGGTATATTAAGTTTATAGATTGTAGAGTATTGTCCCACTTGTGGGATGTGATGCAGTTTGCTGCCTTAAAAAAAAAAAAAAAAAAAAAAAAAAAAGAATGATGTCATATGATGAGCACATGGTCCACCAAATGCAGAGAATAGAATCCTGGGTAATGCATGGGCATCGTAGTTAACACTTTTTTGTCTGTTTAAACACTACTTATCTAATGTTATTTACCTGTTCCTATTATTTGTGTTTTGAAATACTACTACTAACAGTTTCTGAACTGGATTCAAACCAAGTAAATGAGCAACATTATAAGGTGATTTCAGATATTGTTATAGTGGGTAGAAAATATAATAGCATTAACTTCTTTCACAAAGAATTATAATTAATAACCTGAGCATACATAGACTGCTAAAATATCTTTTGCTTGACTTTATTGATTCTTATGGTCATAACCCACATATTACAGTATATAACCCTAATAAAAGCAGGAGACTGCAATCTAGGAACATGTATTCATTAATGCTCTTATGAGGAAGCAGCATTATGTTTCTTACATCGTATTCATTGCTTATGCATACATATTTTCTCCACTGTTTTCATTTACTTATATTACCACCCCCAACAGGCCACACATGTTCAGACTTACTAAAACTACTAATGCAGAACATTTGATTTCAATTAGATTTTGGAACTTCACAATTTATAACAAAACTGATGTTCAGCAAAATGCACCAACAAATGTGATGTCCCAAACAGAATTATCTCAACAGATTTCTCTTTTAAGTGTTGAGGAAATTAGAGGCCGGGGCTACAGGTTTTATCAGCACAGGGATGTTTATTTTGTTTAAACAAAAAAATGCAATTACAAGTGTTTCATTCAGCCAACATAAATACAGTTTTCAAGAGCAACAGAATCAAATGGAATCAAACCAATACTATGCTTAATTCTGTTGCCAAAGAACCAGAATAAATGTTAAGTCAAATCATTGCCCTTATCTCCTCATATGCTGCTTGTAAGAAAACAAGACATAAACAATACCATACTTAGTTGGCAATCAGTGAAGTAAATTGGGCAGATAGACTTCTGTCTGTGTGCACCTGCAGTGTAATAAATCCCATCTGGTGCAATCAGCTTTTCAGAGTGTTCACATTACTCATACCTGGTTGAGACTTCTCTTTCCCTTAATAATTCATATACAGATTGCATTCATCCTCTGCTCCTATTCTGAACTCTCTCTGCATCCAGAGATCAGGAATCTATGTTAATCAATAATAGTGATTAGAATATAGAATAGAGGCATCTCTCACTTTCTTTCTTCTCTCTTGTTTTTCTGCCTGCTCTGTATTTCTCTGTCTGTTTCAGGTAAAGACAATAGGATGCACCTCACCATAAGCAACATGTTTTCCAGGCTCAGATATCACTATGTCAAACTCTATACATCTATATCTATATCTATTTCTATGTCTATGTCTATATCTTTTTATCTATCTTGCCTCCATTAACTCCATCTGTCCATTTACACATTTACATACACACAGACACACACACGCACACACAAACACACACACACACACACACACACACACACACACACACACACACACACACACACACACACACACACACACACACACACACGCACACACACACACACACACACACACACACACACACACCACAAAGATACACATGCTCACACACACACACACACACACACACACACACACACACACCTATATACTGTCATAGTCACACATGCACGCACACACACACACACACACATGCTCTCTCACAAACACACACACACACACACACACACACACACACACACACACACACACACCTATATACTGTCATAGTCACACGTGCATGCACACACACAAACACACACATGCTCTCTCTCACACACACACACACACACACACACACACACACACACACACACACACACACACACACACACACACACACACACACATATCACTGTGCATAATGGCAATTTGCTCTACCCCCTCGGATGCTGTCATTTTACCTGTGATCTACCTCTTTGATTACGACACATCTCCATCACCAGGGATGTGTCTACATTTCAGGCAGATATCTCTCTAGGGATATGTTTGCATTACAGGCAGAAATCTCTCCTTCCCCCTCTGAGTTGGCAAGCTGGCAAAGCCATTCACTCCCACCTTGGCTTCTCCAGCATCTGTGCCGCTAAACAATCTCAGGTTGCTTGCTCACAGTAAAGGTCCTTCCCTATACAACCAGACCTAGAGGTCATTCTCCGATTTTCATCTCATGTCTTGGCAATATCTTTTTTATTTATTTATTTATACCCAAAGGGAAAAAAATCTATCTTTCAAGATCACAGGGTCATGTCCTTTGAATGTCATGTGCAATTCTGTCAGTTAATTGAAGAAGCATCACTCCTCCGTTATGCATCACTCCTCAGTTATGCAGTATAAAGCCATGGGCTGGCTAACGCTGACCTGCTGCTATATGACAGGAAGGAAGGAAAAGGCAGGATAAGGAGTAACTTGTTATCTCGATCTGGATTCATATAAGGCTTATGACTTCATACAAAGTTTAAAGTAATTAATTCATTGCATTGATTATACTAACATGAGGTTTAGACCTACACTGCTTTGAGGGTAGATGCCACAGTAGAGCAACATTTAGAATTGCTATCCCAGAATACTTCACTGTCCAGTTCATTTGTTAGCTGGGTTACTATTCGTGTGTGTGTGTGTGTGTGTGTGTGTGTGTGTGTGTGTGTGTGTGTGTACGATTCCTGCCTTGTGCCAGTGACCCAGCAAAGATAAATTTTGCCTCCTTTGTGTCCCATTAATGCAGCATAGGCTCATGTTCCCCCATGAATCTGGATTATCTGAGTGATCTGAGAATGAATATAGGAATCAATGCTTTGAGGTTCACAGAGGTGGCACAGAGAGTTCCCGTTTAAATAGCAGGTGCCACTTGCAAGATAAAGGTCTTTCTACTGATTCTTATTGAATCCCTCCAAGATGGGCAAATGTGTGTGAATATAATTGCTCTAAATGAAGTCTTTGAACTATCTGTCACACCTACTTTATTAAAATATGTTTGAAATTGAAGAAGCCCTATACTGAATTATATATGTGACACTATGGATTCATAACACCAAGAATTTTCACTTATGATGCTCAATAATAAAAGTTTTAATGTTGGAGTCAGCAAAAGAAAATTTTATGTAATTACAACTATTATTCTATATTCTATATTCTATATTAACTAGTACACATACTAAACCTTGAATATCTGATAATAGTTTTTAATCTTACTCACAAGCACTGGCTAATCTACAATGTATGTACTGTACCTGTGTACTATGCATGTATTCTACCTATGTTCCAAAGTTCAGCTGTACACCACAAATCTATTAATTACCTTTATTTTTAAATTAATATTTTCTTGTTTGTTCTCTCCACTGTAACTGTTATGTGCTGCATACCACTGTAAAAACATGTCTATTGTAATTTGTGTGTATACTGATCATGTCTAAATATCTAAATGTATCTGTAATTTTTCTATGAGGAGCTTTTCTCCCCGGGCATCTGCTGAAAAAGGACCTTTTCGGCTCAGTCAGACACCCCCAGTTAACAAATGTAAAATTAAATAAATAAATACATAAATAAATAAATATTCTGTGAGGACATAGTCTGGAAAAATATCAACTAACACTTTTATCTGTAAAGTATATAACTGAAAATGTTATGTTATTATTACGTGTCATAGTAAAGGTCACATTACAGCAGTGCAAAACTGGAGAATTCAGTGCAGTACAGTTTTATAATGTGGCAAGTATATGTGAAAAAGATTATTGTGCAAAATTAAATGTGTGCTGTAGTTTAGATAAAATTCTAAAAATGTGCAAATGAACTTATAAATATAGCTAAATAAAAAGGTAAGCAGTACCATGAAGGTGCTGTAAAAAGGAGAACTAGTACCAAAAAAACACATGAAGGCATTCTTCAACCTAATGGCAAGAATTTATTAAAAACACAGATGCATCATAACTTTATTCAACAGAAATTCCTTTCTTGCACATCATCAAACATCATACGAACATCCATAAGGGCAGCCTAGCACCACTCACCATTGCCAAGTAAGCAGTGTCCTCCAACTGCTCACTTATTCTTACACTTCAGGCAGCATTCAACTGCTCATCTTCATCACAAACCTCATTCTCATCCAAAACCACCAAGTTCAAGCAACTTCCAGACACTCACTTCCACCACTCCAGTCTACCTTCCTCCAAAAGTGTACATTAGAAGGGGAACAGAAGAAGGACAAGAATGTCCCTCTTCTCTGCCCACCAACCTCACTCAGGCTGTTCCCCCTCACTAACTCCAATCTTTAACCAACACCTCCAAAAACAATCACAAATTCACATTAAGCAAGTCCAAACCAAAATCACTGCGATGGACTCCATCTTCCCTGAACCACATGGGGTCCCTGTATGCAAACTCATTATGCTGCATAGTTCGTACTCCCATCACCCTCAACTGCTTTGCCAATCTAAATTTACATACTTCCACACCCGTTCAACTGCAGAAAACATCCTAGCCTTCCTCCAAATCAAACGAGGAATAATCTCTGACCACACTAAGCACAAACTTGGCTATAACTTCCGTAAAGCTAACAGATCCTCCCTTAACTGATAAACCAACTGATGCTTTGGTGTCAAACCCAAATCGTTACCTGCCATGTGCACCAGCAAAATTCGAGGAAGCCCACTTAAGTTTGTATTGCTGCAAATACCTGCAACAGCTGGTTCCACTTGAGCTCTTTAATGCCATGCCATGTGACTCTCCAACCAAACTGGTGTAACTCCAACTCAGAACTATTACTCCTCACAGCAGCCCTCCTTGCTGCCCAGCAAATGTAAGAATGACATATGATAAGAATCATTTTGCCTAGGGAAAAAAATGTAATACTAGAATGAAAAAACACCATCCCTTATCTAATGTAGTTCAAAAGGCATTGGAAGACCATCACCCCGCCCTCTTAATGACTTCAATCGAACTACCCTCTCTTGCCATATCTGATGCCCTACCCATCCCAAACAAATGAGAAAAAAATCTCTTCTCATCCAAACCCATGCTACAAAAAACCCTTCTCATGATTATCTATTGTCCCCCTGTTATCTCCCTTCCCTCTTTTGACCTGAGGACTAAATCCTGTGATCTTCCTTTACGAGCCAATAACAATCTCATTGCCCACACCACTGGACACATCTGCTCTCACCTGTCCTTCATTAAAACTATTTACGCACCCTTGCCCGCCTAATAATTTTTAGATGACCTTAACCTAATGGGAACTGGTCCAGGCAGTAACATAACATCATTCCAAACCAACAACCCTAACAACTACAATACCCTAAAAACCCCAAAGTACATCCATACACTCATTGGTACCCATACAACATGATTCGCCAATTCCCTGAATACCCTAAGCAGACCCTGCAGCAAAACCTTTAAAACTTGCCATGTCACTGGCCAATGCTTGCCCCTGTTCAAACCTTCCTTGCTACCCCATCCCTTCAACACTCACCCCACGATCCAGGATTTACTAAAGTCCTTTAATCTTGCACTTGAGCAAACACACTGATTGCTGCCAAATCCACCTTAGCCAATTTTACTGCCTTACCCTGCACCATAACCCCAGCTAAATATCACAACAACAGCTCTTCTGACCACACACTTGCCTCCTTCACTAACTGCATAAAAAACCTGTCAAAATCATACAATGCCCTACCGTAAACCTTCCTGGTGGACATAACCCAAGACTGCTGCACCAACTTCTCGATCACTGCAGTCCAATCTGCCACGCCTCATCTGGCACCACCACAGGGTCCTCTGCTGCCATTGGGGCAAACTGCTGAAACCAAGAAAACTGAAAGTGAGACAAACTGTCAGCAATCTCATTCCTCAGTTCCAGTACATACACCCCTGTGAAGAAAAAATGAATCAACAAACTTTGCAGCACTAACATTAGCAGTAATAGCAGTAACAACAATAAACGTTCAGACTTAGCTGTCTTAACCTGTAAAACATGCACAACTGCAACACTGTCAGAATTAAAAACTACTCTCCTGCCCTCAAACGTTCCTGCCACACTAGTGATGACACCCACATTGGCATCAACTCCAAAAAAGCAACATCCTGCTTCCAATCCTCCCGGCCACTCAGGTGGCCATGGCAGTGAAAACCAGTGTCTCCCAAAAAACGCCCCCATACCAATGCCCCCGCTGCATCAGTGAATAGCTGCAACTCCCCCTCACCTACCCAATCCCACTGCCAGAAGGTAACGCCATTAAATTGCTCTAAAAACTGCAACCACAAAGTTAAACTGTCCCAAGTCATTTTGCCAGTTCTCACCCAGTGGTGCTTACTCTTATTCTCTTTCAACAGAAATGCTACACACCTACAAAAGCTCCATCCTGGGTGAAGAGCCCGACAGGCAAAATTCAATAGCCTAAGAGTTCCATAGCATCCCACACCTGCAACTTGTCCCTAGCCTTCATCCAAACTATCTTCTTTTTCAGCCTAGCGATCTTCTCCCCAGGTAAGCAGAACAAACCCTGTTCTGCATCCACTCTTAACCCCAAAAAAATCTAATACCTTCGCCAGACCCTCCAACTTGTGGGTGACTGACTAAACTCCCAGTTCCTCCCACATCCTCAAAACTCATATATAGCCACAGCCACTCCCTCCTTCCATTCACCTACAAGTAAAAAAAAATCCAAATAATGCACCGCTTTCTGTTTATCCTCCTGCTGTTCCCATATCCAATGCAAAGCCATGCTAAACTTTAAAAAAGTGGAGCAGGCTACTGAACATCCTGTTGGCATAGATTCATCAAAATAACACTTGCCCCCTACCATCTTGCCCAACAATTGCCAATCCTCCTCTCAAACTGGCAGAAGGCAAAAGGCAGACTCAATGTCCAGTTTAACCAACCATGGATCTTTAAAACCTCTAATGATGCGGACTGTGTTATCTAATGATGCATAACTCACCTTAGGCTTGGTGAGACCTTAAAATGTGTGAATGGAAAGGCTTCGAATGGGACCAATAACCAGCCCACCTGATGGTCCTTCTCCACCAAAGTCTCCAAAATATCCTCCCTCACTCACACTGACCTCAAGTTTTTTCCCACTACTCCATCACCCACCAATTTCAACTTAATAGGAAACCCCGCAGATGGCTCCCCCAATCCAATCTGATCACAAAGGATGTCTGCCCTAGCAATTGGCCCTCCTGACTACCACACTGTACCACATCTTCCTGCACTGAAAGACCAACATACCCTAACACCTCCTTCACCTGCCTTACTCCTTCCGGCACCCACACTGAAACTGTCCATCATAGTGGACAGCCATATATCAGGGTGTGTCACATCTCAATGCATGGACCTATCAACCACCTTCCTCTTGTGAAATTTCTGATCATACAACAACCAAGCATTTCCAGCCCATATCCTTTGCATCTCCCATACCATTAAAAAATAAGCCAAGAGCAGAAGGGCCAAAGCACCAACCTTCTCCAACTATACCGTCATGTAGTAAATAAATCCCAAAATCCAATTCTCTCACATTCTCGGCTGCATCTTCCCTGCTCGTCTTTAACTGAGGGCAACAAAGGTTACCAAGAGGTCTTTCCTATTCACTGTCTTTGCTTCCATCAAGAGTTGGACAAAATCTGGGTCAATTAGCTAAAAGATGTCCATGTACTCTCCTTTCCAAATCTTTTCTTTTATGTTAGGTGGTATGTGAGAAGTTAGAAAGACCACTGCACCCTCTTGCCCCAGCACCTGCATAACCAACCAGCCATCCACTCACATCCCAAAATATGACCCCACCTCCTCTAAGCAAAGGACGGCATTTTCCCCCAGTGACAACAAACTAACAACCATAGCTGGGCTGTCCCTACCAAAAATCTGCTCCTCAAAACCATATCCCTCTCCCACTGAATTCTGCAGACCCCCAACATCGGCCCTTGGACCCTCTGATGATGTATTCAATCTGTTAACCTTGTCATCCAATCAATGGCTCTCTCACCCCCATCCCCCTGCTACTCCTGCTTCCCCCTCCCCCCCAGCAAGAACTGTAGAATTATTACCTGCAGGAGCAGTGAGTGCCGAATATAACATCTAGACCTTTGCTGTTGTATCTTTGCTGGACTGCGACTGGCATGTTCTTTTGCCTCTGGCTACCTGCTTAACCTTCAGAGTTTGCTGTCTCTTACAATTGGCTTGTCCCTCCATCCCTGCCATCATAGTGTCCCTGCTTAGGATCTCTTGGAAAAGGTCCTCTGCCTGGGCCACGATGTTCGCCCATATCTGCCACAAAGCCTGGACGTCAGCCAAAGCTACCACTGAGACCTGAAATGAGATAAGTGCACTGTAAGTAAGTGACAAACAAAAATGAATTCTGACTTTAAAGTGGGACTCTCCCCTCTTACCTTCCTACCCCACTAAGGAACCAAGAATATCTGTGTGGAAAATAAAACACCTCTCCCACATGTTGAACCTGGCCTTACCTCCCCCCCCCCCTTCTACAGATGCCCATCCCCTCCCTCCAGGGAATGACAGTACTGTGTGATGGAGGAATTATCAATGTATTATTTTTTTTTTTTTTGGAAAGGTTCCTGGATTCCTTTTGAGCTGCCTGCCTAGTGTACTTACTTAATTGCCCAGTGCAAGCTTTGTCGCTTTAAAACTATTGAACCCTTCACCAATTCAGATGTTATCCTTGCCCAATTTTAATATATGTAGTATCAAACCAAGCATGATGCATAGTGTAATGACTGACTTCCTCTTTATTTATTTATTTATTTTATAAAATATACATAGATATATAACAAAAACTGCTACTGCACATGGGCAGAAGCAGCCATTACCCAGGGACTTCATGCCTGCGAGAACACCACCCCGCTGGTCACCTTCCATTCTGCTCAGCATTCTACCCCAAGTGTAGGAGCAATCAGTATGACAAGGCATGCTTACCCCACTTTGCAGTCCATATGCCATTTCCTTTTTTTTTTCTTTTATCTAATAATGAATAACAGCTACTGTGCATGAGTAGGAGCAGCCGACACCACCACCAAGCCAGCCAGTAGTCGGGAACACTACCTTGAGCTCCTTCATCCCCAGTGCAACACGCCTATTCCACTAAAGACTACCACTGTGAAATGGAAGGAACTGGAGCAGTCCACAGTCCCGAAAGGCACAACACAATCTCACTCACAAGTCACACCAACTGCAACCAGCTCTTCGAGTGGAACCACATCAGAAAATCAACCAATGCTGTCTCCTCCAAACTTTCCAGGTCAATGTAAGCAAAAAAATACTCTTTTTTTGCAGGGGGGATGAATGACTGCATTGCTCCAAACAATAAACTAAGGCAGAACAATGCCTTTCTGTTTCCAGGTTTGCACTAGAACTAGACACAGTCCAGTGTCAGTAAACTAGCTGTCCCAAACTTTGTTCCCTGTATAAAGACAGAAACATGGGAGCCCTCTGAACCAAAGCTAGGATCAAGGCACCACTACATTCCTGCTGAACACCAAACCAAACCGCCTTCAACCATGGAGACATCCCAGTCAGCACATGCTATCACAAACAAGCCCTCTGTAGGAACCATGACCCTACCCTCAACCCAGCCCCACCGAAATCTATGCATTTATATATATATATATATATATATATATATATATATATATATATATATATATATATATATATATATATGTATATATATATATATATATATATATATATATATATATATATATATATATATATATATATATATATATATATATATATATATATATATATATATATATATATATATATATATATATATATATATATATATATATATATATAAATATAAGAAATCTGTACTCACCTCTTTTCCCTTGATAATTTATCCAGCGCCTACCTTACTACCAGCCAACCTCAGGTTGTCGCAGACGTGATCCTGCACTGAACAAAATCATGTCAAAATGTGTTTCTCAAGGTGGTTTTCAACCTCAAAACCCCTAAGACCCTCCCAATCCCTACCTCACTACCTCCCATCATCCTTACACTATTTAACCCTTCCTTGTCCTAACTGCATTTATAGAGCTTGATGTTCTATCTATCTTTTCAAACCCCAGCCTGCCCTTATTACCTACTCATCTACACTCCCCCCACTAAAGATGTCCCTTGACAGATTTGTCTGTTCCAAACATCATTTCTCTCAGCTACTGAGGCTTCATTACAAAAAAAATACATAATAAAATCCTGAACAGTAATTCATCAATGAACATGGATAAGAGAGGGATTCAATCGATGAGGGCAAAAGAGCAGATTTGTGGACATGGTCAACAAAGGGTGAGAAAAGAGAGACATTAACATCCGTTGAGAAATTCTGGACTTATAATCTTACAGATATCTTACAGATAAGGATTTTTTACCTTAACATTTGGATGTGTTACAAAAGGATAACCATTCCATGTGTGCTTGTCTCTGGCAAATAATTGTGCAAATAGTATTCAGTGAAGAATCTGCTAGTGCCAATTTTAATGACATATGATAAACAGTCAAACATAAAAAACAGTAAAAATACACAAGCCTTTTTTTTTTCCCTTGGGGACAGAGCTATGCAGAACTTCAGGAAAACTCCCTACCCTCTGCACCATCAAATTTAATTATTCTTACTCCAAGGTCACTGTATGTCAAGTAATACCTCACTGCTGCATTGTACTTTCAAATGGAACATTTTAACAAGATCCCAAGGCATTTATGATTTTTGTTTTGTTTTTGGGGTGGTAAACTTGTCTTAAATAAAAATTGCTAGCTGGTTGTCAGATGAATGACTTGATCACTAACTGTCCACATGTTCAAATATGTGACTTCCCCTAATTTTGTGAAATATGGAGGGGTTTTTATTTAATAAAAAAACACATGGACATAACAATTGTTTTTATTTACAATGTAAGATTTTTAACTAATTCTGTAAATTGATCTTCCTGAAATAATTTGAAGAAGTCACACATAAACGAGTCTTTAAAACCTGAAGGTTTGTTTTTAGCTACATTTTGGAGAGTTTTTGATATAAGCATCAATGTTCTAGATCTCTGTTCATCTGGATGACAAGGTTGCAAATCAAAACTGTGTGCCTTTACAACAGTTACTGCAAAAACAAAGGAAAACAAAACTGCTCATTGCAGAATATTGAACATGGGTGTCATTTGGAAATCTTTTGGAATTCATTTGCTTCAGAGAGTAGAAGACATCACACATCAAGGCGAGACAACTCACACTCGAAGCATATTTGTCACTCCCTATCCCACATCTCCTGCAAACTACAGTGTAATACTAAAATACACACTGGTGTATTCAAACGAATATTTTAAAAATACTTGTACTGACAAATATAGTTTAACGCTACAGAACACACTGGTGTATATAAATAATACTCTAAAACAGCTGTACTTACAGCCTGTTTGAATCCTGTAGCCCATTTTAGTTTATCCCTTCTCTAATCCCTCCCCTTCTTACTACGTAACCAAGGTTACTTATCCTCCCTCTCTAACCGCCATTTTTGAAATGCCCAGTGCTCCTGGAGCTAGAAGGTTGCCCTTTAGTATGGTATGTTAGTACTTGTTTTTAACTACTGTTAAGGGAATTATTTCTCACCTACAATTACAAGATAAACTGCTGTTTATATTCTTTGTATTTAAAGCAGTATAATCTAATGTCTGCTCTGTAACTGATCGCATTCTGATTACCCATGTGTTTACCTACGTTAAAAGGAGCAGCGTACAATGTCTTTTAGCATTTGATATACTGCAAATATTAAGTAATGAACTACTGTGATGTTTAGAAAGGCTTACCACTGAATTTGGGAGAGATATTTGTATAACATCTTTTGGGAGAACTATTTTGTGTTAAATAACGCTAAGTCAGATGCTACTAATGGATTTATCGCTGATTTATTTAAGCTAACTGTTGAGCTATATACCATATCAGACACTAAAATACTGAGATAAGTAGTGAATTGACTGTCACCAACACTAATTATTGTAAACTCTTGTACTCCTTAGACGGAATGCTTACTTTCTCCTGTGCATGTATTGTGCTTACTGTGCTACCTTAAGATCTGTTAGCAGGAATAACCCTAATAAGCTAGTGCTCTAACAATTTATCCTTCACCAGGTGTAATCTCCTCTGTGTGTTACTCCTTACCTGAAAGGCCTGCAGTGCTAGAAGGACACCAAGTTGTCGAAGAATTTAAATAGGAAACCAAACTGCCCTATCCCTCCATATATTGCTTCTTCTTCTTCTTTCGGCTGCTCCCCTTAGGGGTCGCCACAGCAGATCAACTGTTTCCATTTCTTCCTACCCTCTGCATCTTGCTCTGTCTCACCAACCACCTATATGTCCTCTCTCATCACATCCAGAAACCTTATCTTAGGCCTCCATCATTTCCTGTTAGCTGGCAGCTTCATCCTTAGCATCTTTTTCCTAATATACTCTGCATCCCTCCTCAGCACAAGTCTAAACCAACGTAATCTTGCCTCTCTGGCTTTGTCTCCAAACCTTCCAACCTGGGCTGACCCTCTAATATACTTATTCCTAATCCTGTCCATCCTTGTCACACCCAGTGCAAATCTTAACATCTTCAACTCTGCCATGTCAAGCTCTGACTCCTGCCTTTTTGTCAGTGCTACTGTCTCCAACCCATATAACATAGCTGGTCTCACTACCTTCTTGTAGACCTTCCCTTTCACTCTTACTGGTACTCATCTGTCACAAATCACTCCTGACACTCTTCTCCACCCACTCCATCCTGCCTGTACTCTCTTCTTCACCTCTCTTCCACACTCACCATTACTCTGAACTGTTGATCCCAAGTACTTAAACTCATCCACCTTCGCCACCTCTACTCCCTGCATCCTCACCAGTTCTCTATCCTCCCTCTCATTCACACACATATATTCTGTCTTAGTCCTGCTGACATTCATTCCTCTTCTCTCTAGAACATATCTCCACCACTCCAGGGTCTCCTCCACCTTTTCCCTACTCTCACTACAGATCACAATGTCATCTGCAAACATCATAGTCCACAGGGACTCCTGTCTGATCTCGTCTGTCAACCTGTCCATCACCATTGCAAATTAGAAAGGGCTCAGAGCTGATCCTTGATGTAATCCCACCTCCACCTTAAATTCATCCGTCACTCCCACCGCAGACCTCACCACTGTCACACTACCCTCGTACATATCCTGTACCACTCTTACATACTTCTCTGACTTACTCCCGACTTCCTCATACGCTACCATAACTCCTCTCTAGGCACCCTGTCATATGCTTTCTCTAAATCCACAAAGACACAATGCAACTCCCTCTGACCTTCTCTGTACTTCTCCATCAACGCTCTCAGAGCAAACATCACATCTGTGGTGCTCTTCCCTGGTATGAAACCATAATCATCATCTCCCTTCTTAACCTAGCTTCCACTACTCTTTCCCATAACTTCATGCTGTGTCTGATCAGTTTAATCCCTCTGTAGTTACTACAGCTCTGCACATCACCCTTATTCTTAAAAATCGGTACCAAAACACTTTTTCTCCATTCCTCGGGCATCCTCTCACATTCCAAGATTTCATTAAACAATCTAGTTAAAAACTCCACTGCCATTTCTCCTAAACACCTCCATGCTTCCACAGGTATGTCATCTGGACCAACAGCCTTTCCGTTCTTCATCCTCTTCATAGCTATCCTTACTTCCTCCTTGCTAATCCATTGGACTTCATGATTCACTATCCGCACATCATCCAACCTTCTCTCCCTCTCATTCTCTTCATTCATCAACCCCTCAAAGTATTCTTTCCATCTGCTCAACACACTCTCCTCGCCTGTGAGTACATTTCCCTCATTATCCTTTATCACCCTTACCTGCTGCACATCTTTACTAGCTAGGTCCCTCTGTCTAGCCAATCGGTACAGGTCCTTTTCTCCCTCCGTAGTGTCCAGCCTTTTATACAACTCTGCATATGTCTTATCCTTAGCCTTTGCCACCTCTCTCTTTGTCATGCACCTTATCTCCTTATACTCTTGTCTACTTTCTTCATCTCTTTGACAGTCCCACTTCTTCACCAACCTCTTTCTCTGTATACTCTCCTGAACTTCTTCATTCCACCGCCAGGTCTCCTTGTCCTCCTTCCTCTTTCCAGATGTCACACCAAGCACCTTTCTAGTCATCTCTTTTACTAGCTCTGCTGTAGTTACCCAGCTGTTCAGTAACTCTTCACTGCCACCCAGTGGCTGTCTTAACTCTTCCCTGAACATCACCTCACAATTATCCTTTTTCAATTTCCACCATTTGATCCTTGGTGCTGCCCTCACACTCATCCTCCTCCTCTTCTTGATCACCAATGTCATCCTACAAACCACCATCCTATGCTGCCTAACTACACTTTCCCCTGCCACTACTTTACAGTCTCCAATCTCCTTCAGACTTGCCCTTCTACATAAGATATAATCCACCTGTGTGCATCTTCCTCCACTCTTGTATATCACCCTATGCTCCTCCCTCTTGTCAAAATCCATATTCATCACAGCCATGTCCATCCTTTTCACAAAATCCACTACCATCTGACCTTCTGCATTCCTTTGCTTAACACCATACCTACCCATCACTTCCTCATCCCCTCTGTTCCCTTCACCAACATGCCCATTGAAATCTGCTCCAATCACCAGTCTCTCACCCTTGGGTGCAGTCATCACCACTTCATCCAGCTCACTCCAAAATGTGTCTTTCTCATCCATTGCACACCCAACTTGTGGAGCATATGTGCTAACAACATTCATCATTACACCATCAATTTCCAGCTTCATAAACATCACTCTATCCGACACTCTTTTCACCTCCAAAACACTCTTGGCATACTGTTCCTTCAGGATAATGCCTACGCCATTTCTCCTCCCATCAACACCATGATAAAACAATTTGAAACTGCCTCCGATACACCTAGCCTTGCTCCCCTTCCATCTGGTCTCTTGCACACACAATATACCAACCTTCCTTCGGTCCATCATATCAGCTAGCTCTCTCCCTATACCAATCATACTGCCAACATTCAAAGTTTCGACCCTCACTATCACAGTCCTATCCTTTACCTGCCTTTGGGCATGCCTTCCCCCTCTTCTCCTCCTTCAGCCAACAGTAGCTCAATTTCCAACAGCACCCTGTTGGCCAACAGTACTGGTGCTGGTCATTGTTAACCCAGGCCTCGACTGATCCAGTATGTATTTCTGTACTGTTATCTGCATGTATGATTTGGCAAAATTTTACACCGGATGCCCTTCCTGACGCAACCCTCCCCATTTATCAGAGCTTGGGAACGGCACAAAGAAATAAATTCTTAAAGCTCATTATCAGGCTACACTACAATCTGATAATAGACAGGGACATTCATCCCATCCCTAGCCCACCTTCACCTGGTGACAATAACTCCCATGCCACAGACCCCACCAATATGGTACTCCTCCACAGATCCACTAACTCTCTCCTAACCTTTCACTTAAATATTAAAAGCATAAACAATAAAGTTCACAACCTGCATGCCCCCTTACCAGTCCATTCCCCAGATATAATGTGCCTTACAGAAACCTGGCTAAAACCTACTGTACCTGACAATGAGGTTTTACCTCTGAGTTATAACATACACCGATCAGACTGCACTGCTAAGAAGGGAGGTGGGATAGCAATTCTTTATAAAAATACCCTAAGTGTAACCAGAAATTCTGTACAACCGCCCCTATTTAATAATGCAGAAATCCTCACTACTAAACTTAAAATTAATAACAACAACTCCATAAACACTATCTATATCTACATACCCCTAGGTAACAATATAAGCACACTAGAAGACATTCTCCATTGGCTATCCACTACCTACCCCAGGAAACCATTGTTTTTGGTGACTTTAATATAGACTGGTTCACATGCTTAGCTGAATCCCCGGTCACCCACATAAATCTTTTTGAGTTCACACAATTAATAACCACTGCACTAGGATTAGCAAACCCACTAACTGAGCAAGTATTTTAGATTGGATACTCATCAGTAACCACCCCCATTTGTATAAATTTGGGACCCTTCCTGATGATCTCAGTGATCATTTCCTAACCTACATAATTAGACATAAGGTCGAGAACCCCCACCTCACCACATAGAAGACAATCAGAAATAATAACTTCAATCCCATCAAATTCCCACAAGAACTTAAGTCGGTTAATTGCAGTGGTAGCTGGTGACTTCAAATTAAAGGGGGGCTGCAGGATACAGCTGAATGGGTGGGGCCAATGGGAAGGGGTGTGACCAACTAGAAAGGGGTAGAGCTATGCTCAAAACCACAACTGGAACTTTAATTAAATACGCTGCCCTGAGTGCCAAACAGTCATTACGAGACTCCAATCAAGACAAAATTAAGTGTAGAAGAAAAAATATTTCAGTGCATTGGCTACATGACAACTTACTTAATATCTAGATGGAAACACAAAGGTTGTGAGGCAAGAAAAAATAAATTACTTTTTAAATACATTACTGGAATGCCAGTCAAAATCAAGTATAAAAAAAAAACAAGCAGCACTCAGCTCAAACCACTTCTCCTTGCACTGCAGTTCTAATTATAATTTATATTCAGCTTTATAAAATTACCAAGTAACATGCTGAAAGTAGCAATCTCTGTGATACCCCCACTTGTAAAAATGTTTCTTATCCAGAAAAGACTTGCTGCCTGACAACTATCTACTTGTTTCATGGGGAACACCTGATCAAAGTAAAAAATGAACAGTGAACAAGAACCTAGCTCAAGATAAATTTCTTAAAGGATTACTGCACAAGTTATGGACCACACATGATAGATTGGCATTCTGTTTAGTTTACGGGTAAAGCCTGCAAAGATAACTGCAAGTCTCCAACAAATGTAATGAGCTTCTGAAAATACTGTAATCCTGTCCTTTATTTCAAATACTGTCATATGCATTTCAGTACCTAAGGCTTATACGTTAGCTAGTTATGTAAATATTCTCTGCATGGCAACAATGAAAAGGCTTTCAGTGTTGGTAATTCTTTAACAGTATGCTTATTAAAGCTTACTTGCATCTTACAATCTCCGACAAGCTTACCTGATGGTCATTAAAGCATTGCTACTTAAACACAGAGCAACAGTCACTGCAACAACACGCATTTTCTGAATAAGAAGCATAAATCAACAGTATGAAAATATAACAGAAAACCAGAACATTTTGCAAAATCAAGCAAGGACAGATGAAAAGCCACTGTAGTACTTGTGTCTACCTTGGATGGCAGGATATTCTGCACACTACACTGCATAAATGCTCCTTGCCTTGCTTGGATACATCCAAAGTCACTACTTGGGGGAGTGGGGTGCAACAAGTAGGTCACAGTTTGAAATGTCTCTGGCTGACGGTGATGGCTCTGACACTCATAACTCTCAACCTCAGAGCAAGAAATCTGGACAAAGCCATACCTAGAAGTGGGACACAGGCCCAAAAATAAAGACAATGTTTAAATATTGCTCTTATAAACTTAGAATGATAATAGAATAGTAGTAGGTCTTGCATTAGTATGAAATTTTGAAGGTATGAAATCTGAAACTCAAATGTCTGCCATTATTTTCTAACTTTAGTCTTTAATGATTTACTACTAATTTGCCAGAAAACCACAATTTTATGAAAAATAGACCAAAAATGTTATGCGAAAATATAAAATTGCCACACAATGCAGCTGGGAACCTGTCAGAGAAGGGACACCTTTTTAAAATTAGTACTGTTAACTTGAGCAGCTGACAAAATAAGATCATCCACATGCATTTCTGAAATAAAAGTAATCTATAACTCTGATCATTACAGTTATTTATAATTGTAAACCCTCCACGTTTTCTTCCAAAATTGCCATTTTACAGAGGGATTATTAGGGGGAGAGCAACATTTTGAGCTAAAATTGGGGACAGTTGAGAGGTTTGGATATTCCTAATTCTATAAAGCGATTTATTTGCATGTACCTCTCAACCTCTTAATGCAGGAAATCTGGACAGGCCAAATATATTGGGGGAACATGCAAACAGTACTAAAAATTGCTCTTGTATAAACTTAAGACAGTTGTTAGAATAACAGGTCTTGCTTTAGCATGCATTTTTCTGAAGGTTATGACAATCAATGTCTGTCATTATTTAGTGACTTCATTCCTAAATGATTTGGCAGAAAACCACAAATTTTATGAGGAACAAACCAAAAATAAGAAGCAAAAATCTATTCATTCTGCAAAATTTTGGACAGTTGAGAGGTATAGTTCAGCCAGGGCTGTCTGAGTTTGCTGCCCTCCCCCCCTCACACAATCATGGTCAAATGGAGCGTCCCCCCTGCAGCCATTCCAATGTCCCATTCCTTGGTTATTTCGCCCCATTTGCCATAAACACTGTAATGTGCATACTGCTTTACTTCTGCGAGGATATGGATTTCATTTGAAAGTTTTATTTTACATTTTACAGCATAAACCCTAATATATATCTGCTAAACAAAGCAATGCAGTCTCACAATGAAAATAGACTTAGCATTAAAAATTCTCTGCCCTTGAAACTCACATTCATTGAAACAGCATTGAAACCCACATTCAAAGAAAATACATTTTGTCAGTGGCAGATAAAGATTAATTTTGGGCTATTTTCAAATCATAGGCCCCTTGAACACGAAACACACACATGCTCTTCGATACACCTTCCTGACTTATTAAATTATATTCCTTGTACAATACAGTACAGTTTTTAGAGGGCATTTTAAATTTATTGTTTTGAACATTTTTCCAGTAAACGATGAAACAAAATGCATACACCAATAATGACAAAACTGCCCAATTCAGAATATTTCCATCATAAAAGTCTACTCAAACTTCAACAGTCCACCAGTATTAGTAAATATGCACAATCTCTGAAGAAGTAAAAGTCATCTAAATAATGCCACATTAAAGAAATCTGTTAACTAATGAAGAGGTTACTGCTAGCAACCAACTTTATATGTCATTGTTTCATCTACAAATAAAGTGCCTGTTGCCCTTGAAGAATAAATTGCTTATGTTGCATTAAAAAAATATAATGCTAGTAATATTGCAATAGGAAATGGATGGCAAACTGATAACAGGTTCGTAGTTACTAGGTATCTTCGCCAAAGAGGACTGCAGCATCCATCCCCTTTACAACAGAGTACAGTATCAGCAATGGATCTACCTACTGTGGGAGTAGAACCCACAGCCTTCTGCATCAAAAGCAAGTACACTACCTGTTGTGCTATTTACAATGTAAGCTGACTCGGCATAAGCAGCACTAAACTTTTGTTCCCCTGCAGCCCTCAGCTCCTTGTAAAATTTACTCAACACTCAGCTCTATCTCTGAACTTTGCAGCACAAGAAATCTGGACAAAGCCAAAATTTATTTGGTGGGGGACAAAAGCCTAAAAAACAGGGACACATTTTAAACATTGCTTGTATAATGTTGGAAAGTTTCTAGAATAAAATGCTGTGTTACATTTTACTGCCAAGTATTGAACCCAGGTCCCTGTGTAAAACAGCCAGAGCAACTATGCCAAATCATCTATTTTTATGAAAGAAAGGAAGACTGAAACTTAAATGGCTACCATTTAGTGAATTCAGTTCTCACCATAGTTGTCAACATCTTAGAACAAAACACCTGAACAAAGCCAATAATGGGGGAATACAGCCCCCAAACATATTCAGTGAGTTCAGTTATCACCATAGCTCTCAGCCTTGGCACAAAAAACTTGGATGAAGCCAATAATGGGGGAATACAGTACAAAAAAATAGGGACAAATATCCACTGAGGACACCAGAGCAAACCCACACAAACACAGGGAGGACATACAGACTCCACACAGAAGGCACCCCAGCCAAGAATCAAACCAGACAACCCATAGCTGTCAGGCAACACTGCTACCACTGCACTACTGTCTGTGTTAAGTAACAAAAATACAGAAAGCACTGATTTTATGAGGAACAGAACAAATATGAGGCAAAAATCTGCAAATGATTTAGAAATGGTAGTGGGTAGGGAATTCAGGCTCTTGTCACTTGGGCCCAAGGTACAGGGTTCAAGCCTTATTCTCTACCCACCACCATGAAGCATCTGGGGCATTTTATACAGAGACACACACACACACACACACACACACACACACACACACACACACACACCAGAATGGCCTGCCATTACAGCGATCACCTGTCTCCAGAATGGCACACACCTACCTACCTGTCTCCAAAACGGCCTGCCTGCCATGCGATCCTGTACTCTGCAACACACACACACTCCTCCACAGCGATCACCTGTTTCCAGAAATGCGATCCTGTACTCTGCTGCAGCCTGATCGGTCCTCCATACTGGCCCACGCATGCTGGGGTCTCCTGCGAGATGTGAGGAGGCTGGAGCCTCCTGCTATTGGTCCAGCCTGCAGACAATGCAGTCTGGTGACCTATTGGTTTGTGCAGTCATCACCGCACAGATCTCTGGGTTGGAAGGGCAGAGTTTCCTGCCTTCCCTATTGGGACTGCCTAACTGAGCAGTTGGGAGCTCAGGAATGCCTGAGCATGTGTGCTTGGAGTTCTGGTCTGCTAACACAGCAGTCAGGAACTAAGCACACATGCATGGGGTCTGAGATATTTTTTATTTTTATATGTTCTATGGTGGGGGAACTGGGGACTTTATTTTATGCATTATACAGGTGGGCGACCCATTTTACAGGTGGGAGGGCTGCAGTCCCACAGTCCTATAGCACGAGCCGCCCCTGGTTAATTGGTCGGCCCACAAACACCTACCATTTGAAGAGGCAGTAGCATACTTTAATACTAAATTCCTGAGTATACTTGACTCTCATGCTCCTGAATGTACTATTAGAACCAAATTTAATACTGCACCATGGCTTACAAAAGAAACCAAATCTAAGATCAAACTTAGAAATAAAGCTTGGAACAACTGGTGAGTAACTAAAGCCCCACCTGACCAACTGAGATTCCGTCAACTTAGGAACGACACTAAAAAATCCATTTTGCTAAACAAAAAAAAAATAATACCTTAACCTTCAACAAAAACACCAAAACAATCCCCAAAAGTTCTGGGCAGGAATAAACCAACTACTTCATCCAGGACAATCTACCACTCCATCCCCTTCCAACTCCACCGAGAAATCTCCTGAGGATATTGCTACTGCCTTTAATAATTTTTGCACTGATACTATTCAGTCCCTAGCTAACCAACTCACTCCCACATGCACTAACATTACCTCAATCACATCTGCTACTTATCCCCTCTTTAACTTCCAACCGGTCTCTACTGCTCATATCCGATCCCTAATCAAAAAATGAAAACCTACCACCCTATCTGCCGACCTCCTCCCTGCTGAATACCTACAAAAAGCTGCAGATGCCATAGCATACCCCATATCTATCTTGATCAATAAGACCTTAACAGATAGTGCTATCCCTTCCATCTGGAAAATATCCCACGTTATCGCACTCCACAAAGGAGGAAGCTCTACTGAACTGTCAGATTATAGACCCATAGCTATTTTTTTCACCCCTTGCCAAAATAATGGAGAAGTGTGTCCATAAGCAACTAATGCACTATCTCACTCATAACAACCTACTGGCAAACTCTCAGCATAGCTTTAGGCCACATCACAGCACCACATCCACCCTCCTTTCCTTCACTAATGTTATTAACCTAAATTGGAATGGTAATATGCTATCCTCAGCCCTCTTTCTAGACCTCTCAAAGACCTTTGATATGTCAATTACCATCTACTTATCCACTCTGTGAAAGCCATTTCTCTGGACAACCATGCTATTCAATGGTTCTCATCCTATCTGAATGGTAGAAAGCAGGCTGTATTATTGCAGGACTAATTGTCCACCCTGCTACCTCTTACTCTTGGTGTCCCCTGGGCTCTATGTTAGGTCCCCTACTCTTTTCTATATTCATCAATAATCTTCATACCATCATCCCTGAAGGGACCTGTATCCAATATGCAGACGACTCCACTCTGATCTGCTCTGCCTCCTCCCCATCAGACCTGCAAACCTTAACTCAGAATACATTTAACACTGTTGAAAATTGTCTCTCTAATCATCACCTGCTCTTAAATCCTAACAAAACTAAACTACTACTTGTCACCCCCACCAGTAGGTCCATCCCACTTACCTTCTACATAACATCCAGCAATGGTACCTCTATTTCCCCAGGCACCCACACTAAGCTCTTAGGAGTTATAGTAGATAATAATCTCAAATTTGATTTGCGTGTCAATAAAACTATTAAAACCATTAATCAGAAGCTTGGCTCACTTTATAGAAATAAACCTTTCCTAAACCCTTTAGCAAGAACCGCTATCGCTCGCTCTCACCTGCTTTCTACCCTCCTTTATGCTTCTACTATACTCGTTAATTTGAACAAAACTGAAATCAGAAAACTCTCACACTGCTACAACCACATTTCCAGAATTGCCACTAACTCTACATATGGGAGGCATCACTGTCAAAACCTCCATCTCCTAGGGTGGCTAGAGTTCCCTAACTTACTTTGGGTTAAACAGCTCACTGTTTTGCAAAAAATTCTTAATCACCCTAAAAATACTACTGCACTTAAAAACATTATAAAACCTGATAGCAACCGCAGACTGCTATGCTCATCCAACAAACTGCTGGTCCAAACTCACAAAGCCAATAACTCGGTTGGAGACTCCCTGTTTGCCAACTTCGTTGGCAAAACTTGGAACTCACTCCCAGCTAACCTTACTCTTGAACCCTCACTAAATCTCTTTAACAATGGCCTCAAACTATACTTTAAAATGCACTGGTTTTGTCCCTGCACCAATCCTGATTAAATTAGTATCTACCTTCTTGTTTATTTTAGTACTGTATGCATTTTTTTCTAACAACCGTATGCTGTTACCTAGTTAGCTTTGTCTTATATGAAACATTGTGAACATGTAGTGTTCCCATTGAGGGCTACACAGAACTTTCTCTGCACATGCTCTGTAAATATGAACAATCCACTTAGAATGACCAAGGCTCCAACCATAGGCAGAGAATAGTAGCTATGTCCAATATAAGTTGCAAAAAAACAGCTTTATTTTCTTCCAAACAGCAACATTTTAGAGGTTAGTGCTTTCGTGGTTGTATCACACTACTTCATCAGACCACAAAAAGATGTTAAAACCATAAATTAATATAGGATTTCAAAAAATCAATCATCCTATCACTGTATTGCACCGATTAATAGCTTAAAAATATATACACAAACCTAAAGATGCATTGGCATAAACCTTTATATACTTGCATACAAACAGATAAATATTACTGTACTTATAGTAGTGACAAACTTACAAATGTATACTCTAAAACTTCATATAAAATGTGAAATATATATATAAAAATGCAAATAATTACTATTGAAACACTGTCCCTTAAATTAATAATCACATAAAAGTAAATATACTATATATATATATATATATATATATATATATATATATATATATATACTGAAATACAGGATGTATGGTATGAATGAAAAATAGGTCTCCATACATATATGTGTATAAATATAAATGATTACAATCAAAAAACAGTCCCTTGAAAATGCACATGTACTATGTGAATATACAAATTATATTACTTAAACTATTTGTGCACCTTCATATTTGTAAACATTCTACTTTCTAAACAGACTATAGTTTTTGAATAAAAATCACTAAATCAAAAATACACCTTCCACTTTCCACAGGGGCTTCTATTTTTTAGAAAAACTTCTATTTTTTAAGATAAATTTCAAGGATATTCTATCATTCAAGCCTTTTCCCCTGTCCGCTCTCAATCTGATGATCCACCTAGTCTCTGAAGTTTCTGTGCGGTTGATTAAGTCACCCCCTCTTTCATTCTCATAAACCTGCTATAACACCTGAAACTTAAATACATGTGATGAATCAATGAGGGAGACATGTTTGGCTAGGACATTGGTGATGGTACATGTCTTAATATTCAATAGATGTTCACGTATACGAAATCTCAATTCTCTGTTGGTCTTTCCAACATAAAAAGTTGAACATATCTCACAAACTGCCAAGCATATCACATTCTTACTATTACAGTTTGCTTTTGTCTTAAAAGTGAACATCTTTTGCATATCTGGATGAAAAAAAGTGTTCTCTTGTGCTATAAACAGACACTGGTTGCATTTCTTACAGGAAACAGTACGCATTGGACCTTCTTGCTGCCCTTTAAAATCACTTTGGTAACACAACATTCTCTTTAAAGATTTCTTATTTTTGAAAATAAAGCTAGGTCTATCCCCCACTAACTTTTTAATGTCTGAGTCTTGTGTTAATACTGGCCAAAACGTCCTAACAGCGTCTGTTATAATGTCAACATGACTTGAATAGTATGTAGGTACTCTTACTACCTGTCCCATATTTCCTTTTCTATTATGAATGTGCACTCTCTGTTTGGATGAAAAATATGGTTTCCCAACATCCTTTCTTTTAACTATACTCTCTTTCATTAAATTCTCCATTTTAAAATCCCTATATCCTCTTTCATGTAACCTCATTCTTAGGTTTCTGACTTCTTCATTAAATCTGACTTCTCCTACTTCCAGCCTGGATGTTCAAAGTACTTGCCCTTTTACTATGTCAGAAATGTAACCTGGATGTATATTACCCCTATGGAGAAGGGTATTTTTGTAGCTATTTTTCCTATATGTACTTGTAGAAAAATCTCCTTCTATATTCTTAGATATACTTATATCCAAGAAATTAATCTTCTCACTAGAGAATTGCATTTCAAACTTCGAAAACTGTGTGCTAGCATCCAGTTCACTATGGCACATCCTTAATTCTCTTTCATTTCCTTTCCACAACAGGAAAAGATCGTCCACAAAATGCCTATAGAAAATTATTTCGTTCCATTTTCCTGATACAATCTGGTCCTTCTCCCACATCGCCATAACCAGATTAGCATAGCTATTGGCACTTGGTTTGCCCATCACTTCCCCTTCTTTTTGTAAATACAGGCAGTGGTCAAATAACATCACATTGTGTGTTAGAATCAAATCCATAATTAGACAAATTAGGTCTATTTTCCTATGGTCACATGTACCGTCAGTAACTAAGTAGTCCCTCAACATTTCTATGCCTGTTGTATTTGGAATAGATGTGAATAAGGACCATACATCCATGGTTACCAATATAAGTGAACTCTTTTCCTCATCCGTATACTCTAAAAATTCATACAAGTCCTGCAAAAATAGTTTTGTATCTCTTAGGATATAGGGATTACTGTCCACCACTGGTCTAATAGATCTTTCTACATAGATAGATAAAGGCTCTGTAAGCCAATTCCTGCCTGACCCTATCAGTCCAAGAGTGGATTTATATAAGTTCTTATGTATTTTAGGCAGACTTTGTATTACTGGTGTCATAGGTTTATGTACTAAGAAATAGTCATACAGGTCTCTGTCTATCTGTCCTTCTAACAAACAATCATATAGTGCTGTTTCAATACTATTAACTATTCCTTTTAACTCAAATTCCTGTATTGGTTTATATGTTCTTTTATCACCCAACAGTTCCTGCATACTCTCTTCATACAAGGATGTGTCCATTATTACTACTGGGCCTTCCTTGTTTGCAGGTTTAATTGTTATATTGCAATCTGATTGAAACCCTTTCAAAGCCTGTTCCTCAATTCTCGATATATTACTTTTCATCCTATGCACATTGTCATTATTATTTCATTTACTAAACACTTCATCTTCACACAGTTTAACAAATAAATCGACATTAGGCTGTCCCACTGGCATAAATGTACTTGGCTTTTTAAAAAACAGAAATATTATCATTATTTACATCTTTAAATAACAATTTCAATTGCAAGTTTCTAATAAACATTTTTAAGTCTAAAATAGTGTCTGTTACCTCTAGAGAATAGAGTGTAGGAATAAAACACAGTCCTCGATTTAATAGTGACAGTTCTGCTGGTGATAGGCATCTACTGGATATATTCCAAACTAATGTTCCAGTCTCTGTTTCCAAATACGTTTGACCCTGGTTGGAGACTCTTGTGAATATTTCTGCTTTGTTCTGCTGTTCAAATGACCCCTTTGCTCCATAAATGAACCCAGGTGTATGGGGAGTGTGGAAAAAAACACATCTTGCCGTGTCTGGTTCGGCCTCTGCTGGTTCGTAGCTCCTTTCGATGCACTCTGTTGTTGTACCTCAGTACATTCAGCATTTCTGCTCTTTAATGTTATTTCCACTCTTTCCTGCTGCTCTTCCATCAGGAAAATGCTCACCGGTGCTGCTGCTGCCTTCCGTTTGGCGCCAAGACATTCATTATCATTGACCCATTCCTTATCTCCTCAATTTGACTGTCTGGTTTCCATTTTGTTCTCAGAATAATTTAAGGTGGATCTAATTTGTTCTACTTGTTCTGCTCGTGCTTTAGGCCATACAAAGACATGACCCCTCTTTAAAATCTGCAATGTCTCGTTCTAAAGTATGAAACTTCTGTCTTAGAAGTTTATTTTCATATGTTGTGATTGATTCAAGTAAAATAAACATTCTCTCCCGCACTATCTGTACTGGATAAGTGTCATATATTCTATTCTCTTGCTTCAAAATTTCTTCTGCTATGATCTTCCCCTCTTTTTCACCTGATTCAATTAACAAGCCCATGTAATTAAAACTTGTTTCCAAGTTGAGCTGCTGCCACTTGGAAAGTAATTCAGGCTGTCTTTCCCCCTGAGTTGTGTCTTTCGGCTTTTCCCGGTTAGGGGTCGCCACAGCGGAACTCCAGTCTGCTAATGATTGGCAGTAGATGGGCATTTTTAATATTATAAGCCCTCTCAGTACTACTTGAGCCTATATTCTTTTCCATTTATATAACAAATCTTCTAATACATGCACTTCTTTTCAAAACTGATTTTTTGAAATCCTATATTAACTTATGGTTTTAACAGCTTTTTATGGTCTGAAGTGGTGTGATACAACCACAAAAGCACTAACCTCTAGAATTTAGCTGTTTGGAAGAAAATAAAGCTGTTTTTTTTTTGCAACTTATATTGGACTTAGCTACTATTCTCTACCTATGGTTGGAGCCTTGGTCATTCTAAATGGATTGTTCATTTTGTGGTGTTGGCTTCAAGCTCCATTTATACAGCGAGCAACTCAACTTGTGTACATGCTCTGTAAATATGCATTATCTCTGCAGGTGTTTTTGTAGCTGTGCGCATGTCTTAATATGTTATGTTTATATCTGTAATCTGGAGCTTTTCTCCCCGGGCCTCCGCTGACAATGGACATCTAGCCATTCAGACTATCCCGGTCAACAAATGTAAAATAAAATAAATAAATAAATAACTATAGTGAGGAAAATTTCAGAAAGTACACACTACTCAGAACTGATTAAAAGGGGAACCATGGTGAAAGACGATGACAAAACAGGTATTTCACTGTTGCAGAGTCTCAATGGAAAAATCTGTGAAGATAAGAACTTACTTGCATATACTGGGACTACAAGAACAAGAGACTTTCTGCACAGTTAATTTGGACCACAAAAAATTGTACTGTATGAAAGTTATTGAGAAATCACTGAGTCCAGTATGAGTAGTATCTTTCAGGTTTTAAGGAATCATTTATGCGTGACTTCTTCAAATTATTTCAGGAAGACCAGTGCACAACATTAGTTAAATGTCTTATTTTGTAAATAAAAACTTGTTTATTTTATCATAGTTGTCTAAGTCCCTACACTATGAGCATAGGTGGAAGGGGGCTTACGGCCATATCAATCATGGCTGTCTTTTTTAAAGCTTTCTCTTGTAAGATTCAGAGATATGGGTTTCTGCTGATCCATTTCTAAGTCTAAGAATGCATATCCAGTAAAATTAGAATACTTGAGGGGGGGGGTCACTTTTCTTGATGTTTGTCTTTTCGGCTTTTCCCGGTTAGGGGTCGCCACAGCAGAACTGCGGTCTGCTAATGATTAGCAGTCAATTTTTATGGTGCCAAGTTGCCAGCCCGACACCCATTCATGCATGTTTTTTGGAGGCCACTCGACTGCGGGGAGAACATGCGGACTCCACACAGAAGGCACTCTAGCCGAGAATCGAACAAGAGAACCTCTTGCTGTGAGGCAACAATGCTACCGCTGTACCACCATGGCTAGGTCACCTTTCTTGATAAAGAACAATAATCTCACTGGGAGTTTTGCTTATGATGGGTGACCTGTATGAATAATTTTTGCATGGGAAAATGCTCCATTAAATGCAGATGAATAACTGACAACTATTCCATGTAGTAAATGGATAATAATTACCTCATGCTCATTGTATCAGCAAAACTGGGCACAGTTGTAACTGGTTTTGTTACCCAGACTGCTCATCTGTATAGTGCACAGCTCATACAAGCCTTTTACATGACACAAGGGTACTTTAACATACAGTGCACAAAGTTTGTGTAACATACGTGTGCACTACTCCAATTATATTGATGGATTATCACTGACAACATGATGTAGTGAGTAACTGTACTTGTGCTGCACTGTAGTACATGAACATGTAGTGAGTAACTGCACTCGTGCTGCACTGTAGTACATGAACATATAGTGAGTAACTGTACTTGTGTTGCACTGTAGTACATGAACATGTAGTGAGTAACTGCACTCGTGCTGCACTGTAGTACATGAACATATAGTGAGTAACTGTACTTGTGCTGCACTGTAGTACATGAACATGTAGTGAGTAACTGCACTCGTGCTGCACTGTAGTACATGAACATGTAGTGAGTAACTGCACTCGTGCTGCACTGTAGTACATGAACATGTAGTGAGTAACTGCACTCATGCTGCACTGTAGTACATGAACATGTAGTGAGTAACTGCACTCGTGCTGCACTGTAGTACATGAACATGTAGTGAGTAACTGCACTCGTGCTGCACTGTAGTACATGGCACCATCTCAGATGCCTTGTTCTATACATTTTCACCAGCAAGCTATAATAGATGACTCTCAGTCTGCTGCAGTGTTAAGCTATGCAATCTTTTCACCATATTATTTTGAAAAACAACTTGTCCATGGTCCATAGCATTGCACATTTTTCTAGATAACAATGAGTTTGTATCTGAAGTGGGTGAACTTTGTGCTCATCCCTTTTTCTGCTATATATTGACATGGAAAAGATGAAGGACATTAATTATGGAGATGTGATTAAAAGAAGCACCATGACATATTGGCATTAGGCATCATGAAACTTAATGCCAGGTACACACATTTTTCACCTGTATTAATATGGGTCCCTCTTTGCAACATTTCAATATATGAGGGTCAGTGTGCATAAAATTTCTTCAGGATGAAGTTTCAAATGTGGAAATTTTTACAGGTGCACTAATATATCATTATTTATAGCCAGGGAATACTTAAGTTATGCTAACGTACCTGCCTTCCTTTACTAAGGAAATGTATGCTGTTGCTGCAGGATAGCACTGATTCCATCTTTTAATAATATTTCATAGTCTATTTTTTGAGTTGTTTAGTTTATCAGCAATCATTTGGCAAACATAAAGCTCATTATTAACATAAAATCACAGACTCAAATGTTTTAGTTGCATGGAGTCCCTATACCATTCAAGAGCAAGCAGGTAGTTCACATCAGCTTGTTATACAAAGCTGTATCTTGTATTTATAATTATACACTCCACATATGTTAAAATCAAAACTCACAACCATTTATAAATTATTGTTGTGCCTGGTCTTCTGAAAATTATTTTCACTTTTAGCTGTTACATCTCAGATCACTATAGGTAGACTGCACCATTTTGTTATCATTTTTAAATTTATATTATTAGATTGTGCTTATATTTATCCATTCATCATCTGAACAGATAAAAATAGGATTTGCCTATAATATAAATCCAGCTGCTTCTTTTCCTATTTAAATTGTACTGTGTCTCTTTAGTCAATATATTTCTCCAAATATTAGCAGTTCACATGTCCAGGAATATGTCTGATAGGCTACTTACTGCTCACGAGGTGCATATAAATATGTTTCCTAATGCAGGAGTAAAGATAAAAAAAAACTAGCTAATTCCATTTATTCTGCTTTACAGGCTAGGGGATAGTCTTTAATTGTCAGTAACAGCATAAGCAACTTATTAACAAAATGTTACTTTTCAGCTAGAGAAAATCAACTCAAATTTCCTGAGCAATGGCAGGTTTATTAATTATTTTTTTTTTTCCTAGCTAGGTAAGTAATTAAGTTTCAGAACAACTACTGAATGTTTTCTATGTCTAAGCTAAGGTGTAGGTTTTTCAGTAATATATTTTGGGGCATTCTCATACAGTTTTTCTATAGTTTAGTTAAGATTAGTTAGGCTTGTTTAGGCTAGTTAATGATACAGAGTAGTGCTTAGTTTAGTTAGATTAATGTCTGTTATGTTTTAGCTGTTTATCTGCGATCTGATTTACTTCTAATACTGTTTTTGAATGGTTTGTTGTAGAATGTCCTTGGTTATAATTTTTACATGTTATTTACCATTAACATGATGGATTTGGGCTCTATGAGCTGAACTTAGATGTGGGAAGCTGCTTTTGGTGAGTTAATATTTATAGTTTATTTATTAGTTTTCTTTTCATCTATATAGGGATGAGATAGGGTAGTATGCGGATCTACGTTAGAATGTTGACTACCCAATAGCTTGAAGTTCATAACATTGATTCAACATCATCGAACAGGCACAAATTGTAGTGCCATATAGTTGAATGCTAGAACATTGCACAGTTCAAATGGGTGAATATGGGAGATTGTGGTACATCTATTATTGGGGTTTTTCTCATTTGTTGTAGTGCAATCTCTGAGATGGGATATAATTAGCTGGAGGTGGAGGGTGCAGGGCGGCTTCCTCCCTGCAAAATCAAGTGTTGGTGATGTTCCGGCATTTTGGCTAGTAGATGTTCTAACACAGATATGGTAGTATAATATGGGTTTTGATTGATTGATGATAGTTGATAGCTGATGACTCATATAAGATGGTGATAATAATTTTGATGACATTTCTAGGAGGCAGATAAATAAGATGTTTAAATCCTGAAAGTGACAAATATATTAATTAGTCACTTTCTAATTATACACGGTATTATTTGTATATCTGTGTGTATGTCTATACATGCACACATATGTGTACACACACACACACACACACACATATATATATAAATATATATATATATATATATATATATATATATATATATATATATATGTTTATATGGGTCCCTTGCATTTTATGAAATATACATTTGTCCGACAAATGCATGATTTAATTTCAAAGGTACAGATAGCCGAATGATGGATATTTTGATGGTATGGAATGTTGATATAGGTAAGTGGAGTTGGGGGTATGAGAATTTGTGTGTGTGTGTGTGTGTGTGTGTGTGTGTGTGTGTGTGTGTGTGTGTGTGTGTGTGTGTGTGTGTGTGAGTATATATCTATCCCTATTTTCTTCGTTATTACGTGCCTTCGTTGAAGGTTAAACGTCGAGCTGGCACCTCGGCGTTCATCAAAATGTACTGCGTGTGTGTATGTGAGTTAGGGTTAGGATGAGTGAACGAAGGATGCTGTCTGTTTGTGTGCAAGTTTGTGTATTTTAGGGTAAAGGTAGGGGTTAGGTTGGGAGATAGATATGGCGTTTGTGTGTGTTTGTGAATATTTATGTGTCTGCATTGGTATTGTGTAGTGGCAGTGTTATGGGAAGTTTTTAATAATGCTAATGTGTAGGGTTAGGGTTGAGGAAAGGGGCAGCGTTAGGGTTAGTACCCATTATTAAGGTGGTGTAGAGGGGCTAACACTACATGGAAGCATCGCAATGTTGAATTAAATAAGTATAGTGTGTGTATGTGAGTTAGGGTTAGGATGAGTGAAGGAAGGATGCTGTCTGTTTGTGTGCGAGTTTGTGTATTTTAGGGTAAAGGTAGGGGTTATGTTGGGAGATAGATATGGCGTTTGTGTGTGTTTGTGAATATTTATGTGTCTGCATTGGTATTGTGTAGTGGCAGTGTTATGGGAAGTTTTTAATAATATTAATATGTAGGGTTAGGGTTGAGGAAAGGGGCAGCCTTAGGGTTAGCACCCATTATTAAGGTGGTGTAGAGGGGCTAACACTACATGGAAGCATCGCAATGTTGAATTAAATCAGGCAGTAAATAAATAGATCCTACCAAATGGAAACCAACAAACAACAGTTGATGCCATGGAGTAAAAAATACATATGTAAAGCTGTATGTAACTCTGTCGGTATTTATGTGTACGAAATGCAGATACACAAGGAGTGTGCGCATGAGTGGCCTTTTTATTGATGTGGCTAGAACTGCTTTGTATTGGGTATAATATTATTTAAAGTGACAGTTGTTTATAGTTTGGGTTTTTCAAGATAATGTACACTAGTATTTTGATTACTTGTGTATGGCATGTGTTTAAGGTACTACTTCAGATTAGATTGATGGGATGTGAATAAATAATAGTATACAGATATACATATTGAGTGGACATAGCTGAATAATGCATTTAATTTCAAACAGGACTGGTTAGACACTGATTAATGACTGTATCCTCACTGCTCAGTCACTTGGGGATGTGCAGTCCAAATATTGGAATGAGCAGCCTCTTATATAGCAAGCCTGTGTCATTTACCTGTGCATAGCTATATTTGGACAAAGGAATCTTATTCTAAATTTACAGTGTTTTAAACAATGAAACATCTGTAGTCAATTTCTAGAGTCACCTCTGCAGCAAACTACCAGTAGTATTTGACGTTATATACGTTATTCATATCATTTATTGGTTTATTTCTAGACATTATATGTGTTTGTTTAATATATCTATATATATATATATATATATATCTATATATATATATATATATATATATATATATATATGCATCATTTGAAAATACCAGTCTTGATTTGTGTCACCTTTGCTATGTGTAGCACATTATCTTTAAGACTAATGCAGTTTTCTATTCTTCTCCACTGTACCAGAATACTTATCAACTGATTTACAAATTATTTAAAATATTTTAATTTTTTTATCAAAATGTAAATATTGCACATAGTTTTCATACACTGCTGTTCTATTTTTGAAAAAAAAAACATTTATTTTGCTTAGTATTTTATTGTGACCGTGTTCAGGCTGTTCAAATAAAAACAGATTTGACAAAAATCACTGGCTTTTTTAACATACACTGTTAAGTTTTTCTTTGTTATAAGTATGCACCTTTAGATATGTTATAACTTTTAAATTTTGGGGGGGGGCATTGACAGATAGATATTGGCATGAAACCATCAGAAGAGTCATAAACTTTGGTAAAGGAATGTAAATGCAAAAACAGATTTTTATGTTGCAGAGGATATAGGCATTACTAATCGCATCCATTTATAGCGCAGCACCACATTTGTTTGTTTGAATGAGGTGGAGGAGAAGGTAAGCAAGGTGAACACATGACAGCTAATTTGTCAAAGATTGATTAAGTGTTGCATACTGCATTCAAATATTTGTATTAGACAAAACAGCGGCTTGATATATGGGCTTTTCTCAGGAGCTGAACTGGGGCTGTGAGTGGAATAAGCCAGCCATCTGTTATCAGGTGCGCATTTTCAGTGCTGATCCTTTTGCAGATCACAGTGCATGTGGCATGCCTTCACTAATAGCAGAGTGTGTTGAATAAGTAAAAAGAATCCGTGCTTTACAGTACAGCATCAGTGGGGGTGATTAAAATCCCACAGAGAAAGGAATGACACATTTTGCAGACTTTACATAATTCTGCAGTGACAAGATTTTCCTTCATTTCTAGGCAGATCTGAATTTCGTCAAAATAATAAGCCTCACTTTCAGTGTCATGTACCTATCATTTTGTTTTTAACTGGGGCCTGTGAGGAAAAAAACAGGTTTAGAAATCATTTGATATTGGTATATTTAAAGCTATAGAAAATGATAGCCTGTCATTAAGTAATACATTTTACTATCACGTCAACCAGAGAATGAGTGGTTATTCTTTTAACAAGTGAGATTTACATGGTTTGTTTATTTTCACAACAAGAAATTTTCCATTTTCCCATTAAAGACTGTGATATGCTATAATCCTTTGTACGTGTAGGACTGTATTATACAGTGATCATCTTAAGTTTTGTATCTTGTACATTTATAACAGTAGCAGTGGAAGACATACATTTTGCCTTAAGAAGTTATTGCGATAGTCGTGCATTTTCATTTTATATTTGAAACGTAGCTGATAATTCATAAATAAGCAATTAAATGTAAAAGACACTTTCAATGCCTGGGTATTTTCATGTAACATAAGCCTCACTGACATCTGCGACCTTTGACCCTGCTCTTACCATCATTTTGGTCCATAATAAGGAGCTTTCCATGACTTGTTAAAAATCACATCTTAGAACAATACCACGACTTCGGTCACTTATTTAAAAATGATCATTGCATCCTCAAGAACCCTTTCTTTATTAATTAAGTTTTACTAAGTTAGCGTAAATAACTAGAGAAGGTGAAAGGCTTGATGAATGAGAAGATAAGTGCTCTAAAAGCAGTATGATTTTGGTTACATATACAGTATGAAGCATTTCTTAATTATAAGGAACAAAAAAAGACAAGTCTTGCAGAAGAAGAAATTAAATAGAATCGGTAGGTATGATACAAGTAGCACCTGGAATACTGTAGCACCAGAAAACAGTATGTGTATATTGTGGAAATTAAACAACACAGACAAGCAAAGAAGGAGAAAAAACATACGACTACTGGGGTGTCAAAAAGAGAATCAATAAGGAGTTTTTAGAAACAGACACAAGAAAGACTTCCAGAAGGTACAACATAAAATAATAGTAAGGCTCAAAGGGGGTTAAATTAAGAAGTGTGACCCAAATATCTTCTCCAACATACCCTCTAAATGAAAAACAAAGGAAGGATCAGAGAAAAAAGCAATAATAGATGGACATAAGAAAGACATCGAAGAAGAAAGCTAGCTGGAGATAATGGAGAAGGGAAACAAGATAAAAGGGACAAGACATTTTGAACTAGTCAGTTTCTAGAAAGCAAAAGTGAAGAATGCATGCTTAAAAGCTCATGTAAAGAATGTACTGTAAGAAGTCCTCCTTGTGATCATGATGGCACACAGAAAAAGAAGAAATGGAATACCTAATATGATGAAGTATACAGAATAATGCAGAAGAAATTAATTTGAAAGGAAGTATGTCCTCATTCTGAGAGTTTTGTTTAGATAATTCAAAACCAAGTGTAACAGCCAAACATACACGTGATTGAACAGAATAGAGCTAGAAAAAGGCAAGCAGAAAAAAAACAATAGTGACGGTGTATCAAGAAGGAAAAAAGCAACCAAGACACTCTTCCTACACTGCCATCTTTACATTACTTTAGTTTTTGTATTTGTAAGGGATTGCAGAAGCTCCAAACATGAAGGAATGAAGGGATAGAACTTGTCATGTTACATGTATATACCACTGAGTTGATAATAAAGATATGAGGAGAAGCAAAACTCAGGGGGAGACCACAACACAAACATGAATAACTGCTGTGACTGTATTTCAGGAATGGCTGGAAAATAGACTCGGGATGAGGTAAGCATGGGGCTCAGAGGGATGATGAACTAGTAAGGGACAAAGGCTTAGTGGAAATACAAAAATAAAGTACAGCAATGTGCATGATCATTAACAATGTTAGTACTGTCAAAATTAAGCCATTGTATTAAGGCCCAGTTGTAAAAAATCAAATAAGTAACTCTGTAGTTTCAAGGAGTTTCGAGTAAATTTCACAAGTGCCAAAACCAACGGTTTGTGAATCTGTGGGAGTTATCCTGAAGAAATAATCAGAAGTAAGCAATCTGGTATCAAAGAAATATAAGCTAAGCTGATAAAGTCATGTAGGCTGTTGTAATCAAGAGTAGGAAAAGCGTATTTGGAAAAGGTTTTTTAAAATGGCTTTTGTTTGGCAGTTTGGATAAAAATGTAGGAGCCGCTGGGTACTGATGAAGAACAAAAAGGGTATATAGTAAACTGAATAAGTAATTATTGTATCGATATCTTGCTAAAGCAACTAAGAAGAAAATGGTACATACTACAATGTAGCATAGAGGGGCATAGCCAATTGGTCATTGAGAAATGCAACAACTGGCACCTGGGAGCAGGCCGCAGAAGGGTTATTTGATTTTAAAACAAATATTACATACAAGAAGTAGTGTTCAGAAATATAAGATAATCAGACACTGGCAAATGTAAGCGTGCCTGATTAGAAGAAAGGGTAGTGTTAATAGAAACTTCATATAAGGGATGGTGCAGAACTCCTGGTGTAGGGGGTGCTAAAGGGGAAAAAGAGTGGTTAGCTGCCCTCAGACAGATGACTGAGAGTTACTGGAAGGATAGAGGCCCACTAGAGTTAGTGTAATAAGGAAAACCTGTGGGATGGAAGGAAGAAGGGGAAAGAAATAGCAGGTGCAGGGCTGATGATAGGTTTTACAGAATAAAGGAAAGAGAAAAAGGGAACAATGATTACCATGAAAAGATGGCTTTATAACGATCTTCTAAGAAGAGTGGGGTACTTTGAAGGTCCGATGTAAGAATGGTGCCACTGCCAGCTGAGCCACTTTTCACTAGATATCAGGACCTGATCAGCAAATTCCTATTTTGTTTAAATATGAAACTGGGAGCATCTCCAACAAACCCTCTCAAGGCATCATCAGTCTGTAAAATTCTCCAGTTATTCTGTAGGCTCGCAAGGGTAGTAGATCGGGCTAAATGGAAAGATAATATAAATTTATATATTAAATATAGTAGAGATGTTAGTGACATTTGCGACATAATATGGAATAACTGGAGAGTTTTGCAGACTGATAATGCCTTGAGAGGGTTGGTTGGAGATGCACCCAGTTTCGTATTTAAACAAAATAGGAATTTGAAACAGATCCTGTGTGATAGAAACAGAGGCATGGTTAGCAGGACTGGGAGGCATGGAATGTATCTCTGTATGCACTGTAAAGCATGCAGATATATATCCAGTGACCACATGTTTGTCCATCCTGTTAGTCAGAGGGTATATTCTTCCACGCTGCAAGCGAATTGTAATACGGTCAATGTGGTATATTTAGCTAGGTGCATGCGTTATTCATCATTTTATGTAGGGGAATGCCAACTGTACGATTAAAACTATGATTCTGAGGCATTTATCAGCCATACATTTGCAAGAAGTGCATAATGCTCTGTATCAACATATGAAGGGACGTGAAGGACATTTTTTTTAAGTTTATGGCCTTACAGGTCCCAAAAATTAATTCAAGGGGTGGTGATTTGGTGACTTATACTGAGTACTATGAAACACAATGGATTATAAAACTTGGGGCAGATAGAAGCCCAGGCTTGAATGGGATTGTGCCTTTAAAACCTGCATTAAAGAGGCATAGACCATGTGTTCAGGGTTTTGACTGTTGATTGGGTAATTGTTATTTTAAATAATGAGTTTGTAATGAATTTGTCTGATGAAGGGTGTATCCTGAAAGTGCTTACTACATTTGTATTAAATGTTGTTGTTTTAGCCTGGTGGTCTGTGGATTTTTTTTGCTGATCTGTTTCTGTTTCTACTACTGCAGACCTTTTGAACCTGGGTACCTGATTTTTGTTCAGATATCAGGACCTGGAGCAAGATGCCACCCTCAGCAATGTGGTGAGATATCTCAATCACTCTGGTCTTATGGAAGAATGGAATTAGATAACAGGCAGCTGGACTTACTGCTAACACAGACTATTGGGGGGGTTACCAGTTAAATGAAGAGGCAGAGGGTACTAGTCACATTAACTGTGAGAATGTTAACACGCATATAGGTCTTTTTTAATATGGGGGTCCTGTGAACTCGGGATGTAGTTTATTCATTTTTTAGTTATTCTTTTTGCTAACAATCATGAAAAATAATATGACTTATATAAAGGCTGCATGATACACCACAAAAGTTAATTTGCAGCTCTAATAACAGAAAGACATTTCCTTTAGCATTTTTGACATGAAAGATTTTGTGCTCGCATTCCATTGCAGGGAGCTTTGTTATTTATACCTCAACATCACCATAAATCAGTGTGAATTATATCAATTGTAAATGAGCTGTTCATTTGGAATCCTAATAAGTTTCAGTCTTTCTGCATTTATGAGACCATATATCAAAGTTTTTAAACATTGAACATTTTACATAAAGATCATGGTACAGCACAGATTGGGAAATTCACTATATTCCTCACTGTATTCCAATCTCGGAGTTGGTATATTTAATTTGCATGAGGTGTGGGGAGTGCAGGGGGTGCATGCCCCCCTACAAAAACGTAAAAGAAAAAATAGTTTTGTTTTTATTTTTTTTCCTTTATGTTCGATGTTTCAAAACCTCGATCATATGATAGGATGCATATATATATATATATATATATATATATATATATATATATATATATATATATATATATATATATATATATATATATGGATCTAGGATGTTTGATCGAGAGATCAAATGTCCAAATCCATAACCACCGAACACACTTTAATGAAAGTGCTTTAACCGAAAAAGCACTTTCGTTAAAGCGTGTCAATAAAAAAAAACAAAAAACACTACATTTACATTTTTGCAGGGGGCCTCACCCCCCTGCACCCCCATGTGGGGTGCTGTGCCCCCCACACCCCCACTTTAATATTCTCCCTCCAAGACCACACAACAGTGGGGAAAAGGGAATTTTCCCTTATCTGCACTGTAGTACGGCCTCGGCAACAGGCATACTTGCACGAAAGTGCTTCTTTGGTGAAAAGCACTTTCGCGTAAGTATGCTTGCGCTTAATGGATTTGGACGTTTGATCTTTCAATCAAACACCCTAGATCCGTGTATATATAGAGATAGAAAGATACAGACACAGATATAGACATAGATGTGAAAGACTGAAACTCATTTTGACTCAAGCATTATTCAGAGGCATGACGATAAGCTGTTATGAGATGTTGCCCCATGTACTTTTATTGTGTCTCTGAATCACATTATATTACCATTACACTATTGGGCACTGCAGCATTAACTACAGAGTGATGGAAATAACATGCTTTCTGAATCCCAGCCACTATATCATACTTTTGAAGTTTTTATGTAGTCTCTCTATAAAATTAAAGCGCCAAAATGAAATCATTTTGCGGAGTCATACCTCATAGTTATGATACACATTTCAAATAAATATTTTCAGTGGAAATACTGCTGTAAGTTTTCAACACATTATAGTTAACTTATATGGTTGTCATATGAATTTCTTTGAAAATGATCTAAATAAACTTTTGCTCCAGTTCATTTTAATTCATATAGACGTAATAAGGAGTTCTATGAGAACTGTCAGAATATATACTATTAACTCTATGCAGTTGAGTATGTGACAACATATATTTTTCATCTGATGTATGTAATACTCCATCCTACAATGTGATAGCTTCTTCATTTGTATCTCACAGCTTAATCATCTCATATAGTCACCTTAACTCTAATACACAAACGTTTCCAAATGATTGACATGAATAGCACTGGTATTAACAAACCTCAAAATAATTGTCACAAAATAGATCTGAGCAATATATAGCCTATTGTTTTTTTAATATGGTTTGACTCATCTTTTCACATTGTCATACTTTTGCAATCCTTCTTGTTGCCTGCAAACAGGTGTAAAATGATAAACAGTTAACAGCTTATGGCTCAGGATGATATGCTGCATTGAAAAAGCATTTTTTCAAGTTAATTGGTGAATTCATACATGTGTCATTGTACAACTGTTCCTGAGACACCTACATTTGACATTATTATTTATCCAGTACCTTAATCATTTCATTATAGTGCACAATTTGCATTGTGAAACTGCTTTATTAATGATACATCATCAAGGAATTTTGGAGCAGAAATTAATAATATATGGCTACATTGATTATTTTTTTTGCTTTGTTTTATTTCCAAGCTTGAAGACACAGGACATTTTAACATGTCATTAATTAGAGTGGAGGCTACACTTTTTAAGTAACTTCATGCTTCCTAAAATAGGACTCATTCATCCTTATTTTATTTCACATCACTGTCATTGTGATTTTTGTTAGTACTTTAGTTTATCCACCATCTATTACAAAAACTCTGAACAAAATTTGCTTTTATTTTACTGTAATCTTGATAGACAAATTATATGCTTGTGTTGTTAAGTGTTATTTCTAATGTGAAATGCTGGGCAGTGGAAGCTTACAGTAAGTAAAAAGGTTTGCAGGAAGCAATTTGCTCACACTGCTTCATTACAGTGTCAGCCTAGATTATATAGTAATGTCCAGGCCTATCGTCACGGTTGTTTATGCTAGTGAGTGCATGCATTCTGCAGTTGAAATCTACTGAAGATGATGTGTTAGATGATCTCGCTGTTTTGAATGATGTTCAAAGTATGAATTCTGGAAGCACCACACTTCTGATTAAAAGGCAGTTAAGTGAAATGATTACTGTTGAAAACTAGTTTTCAGTGGTCAAAGTTAAGGAATGCAGGAAAAGACTTCAGCACTGAAAACAGAACTATCCCTTTTCTTCTGAGTTTGTAACAGCAGAGACTTTGTTTCTCTTTCCAAAGATGTTGTATTCTTAGACTATGGTTGAAACTAGTTACTAGTCCAGCCTATCTATCTGTTTGACACACTCATCAGGGACTTGTGTGCATATGTTCAAGAGATTCTCCTTTAACCACCATGTCTCTGTTGTAATTAGAAAATCCTTCCCCTTTGTACAATTTATCATTCATAGCATCTCCGTAAGGTCCAAAGAAGTTTTAATTTGACTTCATTCATCCTATATTATATCCATCTTTGAATATAATGCACCCTTCAGCATGTGCATCACCAAGCACCTAAACCAGCTTGAAAGATCAAAATATCTCTCAGCAAAAATATTGCAAGTCTAAGTACCCTTGGTTACTCTGATAGACCAAAACCTCTGTCACTCTACTTGGTGTCATACAGACTCCTGAGAGATGCTCTCTGCTTAGCTTTCCATATTATGAATGACACAGAATTATTTGAACACTTTACCTATACAGAACAAATGGTACAGCAAAACCTGTTCCAAGAGACCAAAGCCTATATTGTCACATCAACGAGACCAGATGCCAGGACAGCTACATAACCCACTATATACCCCATATCTCGAATATTCTGTCCTTACCTATCAAGCCGAGAACTTCTCCAGCAACCTATAAAAAGAGGTGACTGGATGGGTGATCACAATTTTTTCTCACAAATATGTGTTGAATGTCTACTTAATAGGGGATACTGTTAGTTTCCCACTACTACCGAGTGATGTGTCTGACTTTCTTGATGTTTTTTTTTTCCATAAGCTTACTAAAAACCTAGGAAGAGATAGGAGATAAATAAATAAACAAACAAACAAATAAATAAATATATGCAGAAATGGGATGCATAGTTCTTTATCTTTATTTTCCAGTGAAGATGAAGACTACAGTTAAAAGCAGGGCCTTTCTTCGGATAATTGTATTCTCATTATTTGCATTTAGAGATGTCGAGTACGGCACCTAGTGGTTTGCCTGCATTGTGTACCCTCTAAACATTTCTTGGTAATGCATACCTTGAGTTTTCACTAGCTTTGATACCTGCTAGCATGGAATTAGTCATCCTATCTCCTGCATGCAGCCACTACTGTGTTTTGGCAATGTTGAATGCATGTTTGTAATTATTTGTGGTCCATTCTTTTAGTTATCAGAGACGGGACAATGCCTTCAGATTCTGGTAGAAGGCTGGCTGTGTGAGTGCATGATGCCCAGTGGCTTTAAACAGTCTCTCATCTCATACTTACTTGACTTTGCTTACAGAGTCTGACCATTAATAGACCTGCTGCTGTTAGGGTATGAGTTCTTATTTCATTTCTGCATTATACATATAGGCAGTATAACAAACTTGAACTTAAGTTGTTTTTGTGGACTGTCCTCCCATCCTTGAATTTCACTGTATTCCACCTGATTTGTGTATATTAAATATACCAAAAAAATTACTGGGATGGAAAGATTAAGGTTTTCAAAGGTTTCCTATGATGTGTTGTTTCCTAGTCAATACCAGTGGATTAGCGACTGCAATCATACATTCTTTTTAAGTCAATTGCTGTCTAAAGTAAACATATACATGAAAAAGGCAAATTATAAAATGAGTTGAGATCTTTGAATGCACTTTGATTTTCTTCAAGAAAATCAGCTGCAGGAGAAAGAAGTTTCATACATGTGCCTTTCTTGACTGAACATTTTATGCAGCACAAAATATTCTAAGAACTGAATAATGCAACCACTTAAGAAATGAGCATAGACGTAAAGATTATTGTGTGTTCACATCATTCAGCTAGGGTTGCTTATTGAAATGTGTACCACACCCACAGTAGGTGGTAATGAAAACTCAAGGTATGCACTACCAGCAAATGTTTAGAGGGTACACAAGGCAGGCATACCACTAAATGCTATACTTCACATCTCTAAATGTAAATACCACACTTAGAGTAGTGCCAAGCAGACGTTATTTAACTCATTTCACATATCTTAGAACTGGCAACGGTTAGTATGAGTGTTCACTTTATATCTCAGAATTACCTATTTCATGATAGTGGAATACCAAATTACTGGAGTAAGAGAACAAAAGTATGGATTTTTCTTGCTAACCTAAATCTGATACCGTGGAAAGAGAAAGTGTGTACATGGACAAAGTTGCACCAATATTTCCACATAAAAGCAAGAAATATGAGAATCTTGCATATAATTGGTAAACTGAAAACAGCTGAAAATTATTCAAGGACAGTACTAATAAAATAATATAATCACTGACTGACACAAAAGTATTAGGGTAAGGAAAAGGCTTTGCAAGCTTGAAAGGGAAACGATAACCCAGAATTATTGATTTTCTTTTACAGGTAGGGACCGCTTTGCCTGACTAGTCCTCCAGATTTCATGTTAAATGAATATGCTAGACTTTTTCATATCTGTCTTTAAAGTTTGTTATGACTATGCAAACATTTGGGATTTTATTTTAGACTGCATTACCTCTGTATCAAGACACTGGCCATAAACAAAAAACACTTTTTCCTTGAAAAAAAAAGACCCTTAAATTTCATCTAAAAGCAATCCATCTGGTTCTATTAAGATAAATTACTGACTACCACCATGATTACTACACATGATAGATAAATTACTAACTACCGCCATGATTACTACCTAGGATAGATAAATTACTGACTACCACCATGATTACTGCTCATAATAGATAAATTACTGACTACCGCCATGATTACTACCCATCATAGATAAATTACTAACTACCGCCATGATTACTACCTAGGATAGATAAATTACTGACTACCACCATGATTACTGCTCATAATAGATAAATTACTGACTACCGCCATGATTACTACCCATCATAGATAAATTACTAACTACCGCCATGATTACTACCTAGGATAGATAAATTACTGACTACCACCATGATTACTGCTCATAATAGATAAATTACTGACTACCGCCATGATTACTACCCATCATAGATAAATTACTAACTACCGCCATGATTACTACCTAGGATAGATAAATTACTGACTACCGCCATGATTACTACCCGTCATAGATAAATTACTGACTACCGCCATGATTACTACCCATGATAGATAAATTACTGACTACCGCCATGATTACTACCCATGATAGATAAATTACTGACTACCGCCATGATTACTACCCATGATAGATAAATTACTGACTACCACTATGATTACTACCCATGATAGATAAATTACTGACTACCGCCATGATTACTACCCATGATAGATAAATTACTGACTACCGCCATGATTACTACCCATGATAGATAAATTACTGACTACCACTATGATTACTACCCATGATAGATAAATTACTGACTACCGCCATGATTACTACCCATGATAGATAAATTACTGACTACCGCCATGATTACTACCCATGATAGATAAATTACTGACTACCGCCATGATTACTACCCATGATAGATAAATTACTGACTACCACTATGATTACTACCCATGATAGATAAATTACTGACTACCGCCATGATTACTACCCATGATAGATAAATTACTGACTACCGCCATGATTACTACCCATGATAGATAAATTACTGACTACCGCCATGATTACTACCCATGATAGATAAATTACTGACTACCGCCATGATTACTACCCATGATAGATAAATTACTGACTACCACTATGATTACTACCCATGATAGATAAATTACTGACTACCGCCATGATTACTACCCATGATAGATAAATTACTGACTACCGCCATGATTACTACCCATGATAGATAAATTACTGACTACCACTATGATTACTACCCATGATACATAAATTACTGACTACCGCCATGATTACTACCCATGATAGATAAATTACTGACTACCGCCATGATTACTACCCATGATACATAAATTACTGACTACCGCCACAATTACTACCCATGATGTAGAGTGCCCATCTACATCCCTATATTTCATAGCTACATCTTGCTCACTTAGCAAAGTCCTTTCTCTCTGTGCTCCTCAACTGTCTAAGGTGAAGAGCAATTAAAAAATTGTCTTCCATTTTAACTTTTATCACCAACTAAGCATCTCACTGTTATTGTATCCATATTCATGCATTTCTGAATAGTTGTACCATAATAAAGCCCAATAAGCAACTGCCAGATGTGCCCCCTAATTCCTTACATCAAGGGTGGCTGCCCCTTTCATCCCACCCAAACTACGTGTCTGTTTCAAACATACCAAGAGGGAAAAGCAAGATGCAGGAATTGTTTCAGTTATCATGCGGGGCTAGAAACTTTTACATTGTACCTAGACACCCTGCCTTTTGGGTGGCAAAGCAATATTATGGCCTGTTCTGACAAGCCATGAGCCATTTTATGTACAGTCACAGTATGCTTGGGTAGCTGGGCTCAGTGCCATGAGTCCCTGTGCAAATGTAGAATGCTGACAGGGTTTCCACAGCACAGTACTTACAGAATGAGTGAAGATCAAATCCTTACTCCCCACAATGGGTGATAAAGAAGGAGATATATTATTTTTGCAAAGACAGGCACTTAACCTCATCTATTTATTTAATTTATTTAGTTTTTATGAAGAGGAGCATTTAAGTATAAGGCAAAGTTTTGTAAGAGGGTGAAGTTTAGATGCAGAGTCTTGCAAATAAATGTAACACAGAGACAAATAGTAACAGGGGAGCTGCTGACTCATTTGAGGGGGCGGTGGAATTAGACACACCCAAACAAATATGGCACTGTGAAGATTGGAAGGACTGGACAACACACAGAGGAGGGAAGGAGATGACATACAAGAAAGGGCAACAAAAGGATGAAGGAAAGTGTAGGCTTCCTTTCTTTAACAGTGGTATGGGTAGGTAGGCTAGATATACCTGTATCTGTATATTACTTCCATTGCTAGACCAAAGGGGAGCTCAGTCAACACCCTGACAACCATCCTTAATGATCCTTGACTGAGATGGTGAAAAAAGAGACAGGTAGTGATGTATCTCTGTAAGTCACATGATCTCTAGGCAGCAAATGCAGTTTTCTAGATGCAGGTCAGTCAAGCCTCCTACCACCTCCATCAACTCCCTGCAGGTAACAAACAGTGAACCTCTAGCAGTGCATGATCACCAGATGCCCAAAAGGAGCCATCTAACCTGGCTGCCACCATACCCAGTGGGGAGGCAGGTCTGGAGCCAGGAAAAAGGGAGATAGGGAAAGTCACGAACTGCTGGGGGGCTGGTGACTTGGATCATGCCACTTGTACTGCTCCTACAGATTTTGTAGAAAATGGCAACATAAATGCAGAGAAAAGAAAAAAAAACAATGAGAAAATAAAAAAGGTTAAAAGATAAAACAGGAAAGTGCAAAATATGGGTGGGTAGGGGAGGGACAGAAGAATCAATCAGTACTGTATGCATAAGAGCTGTAATCTATCACAGCATTGTAGCTCTGTATTAGGCAAGCAGGAAATATGATCGAATATGATACAATGGTGCATTGCAAGCTACTGCTTACAAGCATTATAATATAGCCCTATGCTGTGCAGGCAGAACATGAGAATACGAAAATCAAACTATTTATGAAAAATACAAAAGTAAAATATAAATTCAACTGTACTAAGAAGGGAATGCAGTAATACATTTATAGAGGATTATGATCTGAAAAAATCTAATTATTTGTTCAGCTCATTCATATAGATTTTACATTACTTTTCAGATATGATCAGAGGAACCCAGTCATAATTCTTTGCAATATTTTATTTGTTTATTTATTTATTGATTCATTTAATTTCTTTTTTCACTTACTTATGTATGTGTGCCTGTTGTTAAACATCTGGTGGGTTAGAACAAGTACCCTTTCCAGCCATAACCTGTCAGCCAAAGGAGAAAACAGTATATATACAAATGTAATATAAAGCACATGAAATGCATTGATGTGCAAATTCAAAAATTACAACAGAGAGGGAAGCAACATAATTCTAATGCATAGAAAACATCCAAAAGAAAAAGTGTACTTACATGCAAAGCACAATGTGCCACACCTTTTGCTGGAACTTGCTCCCACTACAACTGGGTGACTAGAAGTACAATATCATGCATGTGGAATTGTACAATGAATATTAACTGAACAAATATATGTATATTGCCGATATATAACATTTTTTTAATAGGCTATAACTACAGTAGACACCAAAGAAAGGATCCAAGGGTTTTAGTAGTAAGGAAAGAGAGATGTATGAATTACACATGTACGTAATGATGAATAAGTGAGGGTAAGGAAGAGACTGAAGAGAGAAAGAGGACTAAGGGAAAGGAGAGAACGGGCCTTCGATAGTTTAGTTTTATGTGCAGAAAACTTTATATCCGTACGCTATTCATTTTTAGGCTTGATTTGTGTGGAGCACATCTGCTAAACATTAAACAAAGGAATCTAGTTTCTGATGATCTCCACAACAGAAAATTAAGAACTCTTTTGCATTCGGTTAATCTCTGTTGTAAGTAAATTATTTGATTTCTTTGTAAGTAAATTTATTGTTTCTTTATATTAGTCTGCCTTGTGAAAAGTAGCTAATGGGCCTCTGGGTCAGAAATAGATTTGGCGAAAGTGAAACTGGCTTTAATGAGTAGGGGCCTTGTTGGATCTGTATTTTTGCTGATCTGCTTACTGATTGGATTATTGTTGGTGCCTTAAAGGAAATCTCTGCTGTTTCCTACAGTTCAACTCAATATTTAGGTTTCTTTTCTCCCTACGATATGGTTCCAGCATTGTGTAGGTACCAGAAACCTGCTTGTACTGTTTAAAACATTTTCCTTGCATTAGAGTCAAATGAAGGGAAAGCCCACCTACTTTGTTTTAGCTCAACTTCTCACATACTTTGCAGAGGAGTTTGTCTCCACCTGCTTGACATATCATAGACACAGTTAAATCGGTAGTTTACCCTGTCAGGTACTGCTGTCAGTCTTAATGGGCAATTAATCCTGCTAATGTCAAGAATACAGCAGCTAATAAAAAAGGCAGAAAGCTGTGGAACTGTTTTACACTTTTTTATTGCAGACAGGAGGAGAACTTAACACTCCCCTTTCATAGCAAATCAAAGCAATTAGATCAGTCTGAGGTTTAAAGGCAATTGCCAACTCTTCTGACAAATTTATATAAGCAGTAACACAGTGTTGAAATGCTAAGCTTTAAATGTTATTTATACCAGTTTATATGTAAAGATAACTTAAATGTAGTATCAAAGATTTCTATGACATTTAGAGAAAAGTCAGAATTTTTTTTCTTGTAAAGTATCAAAGCATTTACCAATTTCAAGCCCCCTCCCCACCCCCCACCCCCACAGGCCAGAACTGCAGAAAGAGAGACAGGTGGCAACCCTATCAACTAGGTGCACTGATACTGTTCATAAAAGGTCTTTTTTATGACATCATTCCGGGGGGTGCATATCTGGTACACAAACATCCATTCTAAGCGATTCCCACTGACTTTGAGTCAGTCCTTACATTGTTAGAGTGAATGAGCATTTTGTGTTCCACAAAGGAAATGTCACAAATGATGGCAACCATATACAGCTGAATTTACTTTAACATACATTTACTATGTGCCCTTGCATTAAAAAAATTACGAAAAGAAATCAGAAGTACCCAACTGCATTAAAATGCACATGTGCAAATGCACACACAGTCAGATTTGTGCATTTAAACACAGCACTGCACCCCACATATAGTACTCTACATGCTACACAAATATTTATACACACACACGCACACACACACACACACACACAAATATATATATATATATATATATATATATATATATATATATATATATCCCTGTGTGTGTGTCTGTGAGTCTTTATGTGTAGACAAGCATATACCGGGCCATGAAGCACATACACAGGCATATAATCTAGTTCTCCATTACACACACACACACACACACACACACACACACACACACACACACTCATATGTTTTTGCACAAGTACTTCATACACATACACAAACACATACATGCATACTATATATATATATATATATATATATATATATATATATATATATATATATGTGTGTGTGTGTGTGTGTGTATGGGAACACTTTATAAGCTCAAAATACTGAAATCTCAAAATTCAGTATTTCAAGTTCATAAAGTGGAAGGATTAGAAGACCGCAACCCCCAGAAGCACGAAATTCAAAATCTTGAATGCGGGAGATTTTGAATTAGCGGTTCTGGTGTTGAGCTGTGTTTTTGGATTCAGTTAAGTGTTTATGTTTAAGGTTGCTGGGTAGGGGCTGTAGTGTGTGTTAGTTTGTGTTGTTACTGTGATGTGTGTGTGCGAGAGGAATACTGTAATGTGTGTGTGCGAGAGGAATATAGTTTGTGTGGTGGCGTTTTGTGTCTGTGTGTATGTAGTGCGACCTTGGAGTTAGAATATTTAAGTAGGGGGTGTGTGTGTGGGGTGCAGCCCTCCAAATAGGGGGGTGCAGGTGGCTTGCCCCCCTGCATATCATAAAGGTAAGTGTGTGTGCTTATTTAGTTGTGTGCGTGTGTGTTGTAATGGTGCTTAAAAGTGTTGGGAGCTTGAATTTCGCAGTTTTGCGGTTTTGGTATTTAGGGCTTTGTGATTGTGTAGTTTCAGGTATTTGGATTTTCTCCTTTATAGGCTTGAGATTCTCCAATTCGAGATTTCAGAAGTTCGAGCTTATAAAGTGAATCCATATATATGGGTCTACTATACATGTTCGAAATTTTAGAAAGCCGAAACCCATATGGTCGAGGCCATATGTTCAACTTCTAAAATTTCGAACATGTAAAGAAAAATAGAACACACAACATAAACCTACTTTTTAAATGCTAGCAGGGGGGCTACGCCCCCCACACCCCCGTAACTTAAATATACCAACTCTGAGTTCGGACTGCAGTGCAGAAATGGAAATCTTTCCATTCTGCACTGTACAGAGATGCTGGTAGCACATGGTCTGCATTTCAAATGTTGATCATATGGTCTCGGCATTGTGAAAGGTCGACTATGTGTAGGGGACCCATGTACATACATACATATATATATATATATATATATATATATATATATATATATACATATATATATGTATATATATATATATTATCTTTGCCAATGTAGCCTAAGTCATTGCTGAAAAGGGTCCTGAGACCAGTTCACTTTCCTGGTTACCAAAGTATAAATAAATATGAAATAGAGAAAAAGGAGGATGAACATGACAGAAATAATTAAGGGACTAGTAAAGCACATTTTAATTCTGCATCATTCACAATAGAGAAAAAAACTTCAAACTAAGTTTGCTTGCTACTTTCCAATGCCTTCATTGGGAAGTCCTTCTACTTATCATGATACAGCAAGGATCATTTACTGCAGTTAAGCGTTTTCACACCTCAGCATGAAAGTGTGGGGGGAGGTATGTCAATTCTTTTAGGACTACAAAAGACTCTCTTTACAAAAACCTGTTATTTACCTATTTTTGTTTTTTCTGGAAGTTGCTAACAGCTATTTATAGCATAGAACAAGCTCTGACAAGCACATAAATGAGGCTTAGTCACAGAAAAATAGAAGTAGCTCTGTTACAAAAGGTGGTATTTAGATGACAGTGCTTCAAAGTCCTGCCATTTTATCTTAGTGGCATGAGAAAACAGCCCGACTTCCTTATGTCTAGCATGACTTCTATAAAGAGGACTTGAAGTGTATTCTGGGAAGAAGGAATGAAAGCAAGAAAACAAGATCACGTTACCAAGGCAGGCCCTATCATCTGCCATTTTGAGAGAAACACATTAAAATTGTAAAAGAAGCACTTGGAGTGATTTTTGAGGCATTAAAATAGCTCAAAAACAAAGATACAATGAAAAAGATTTTTTTTTTTTGAGTTTTAAGGTGGAGTTTTCCTTTAAAGCTGTATATCACTGTGCCTGGACTTCAATGTGGCTGTTAAAAGGCTTGATTGGTGTGTAACACTTCTGCTACTAAACACTAAATAAAGAAAGTTAGCTTCTGATTATCTCCACAACAGAAAATTAACAACTCGTTTGCACTTAAATAATCTCTTGCTTTTTGTAAGTAAATTATTTGACTTTTTGTACATGAATATTTTATTTCTTTAATCTGCCTTGTTAAAAATAGTTAACAGACCTCCGAGTCAGAAATAGCTTAGGCAAAAATTAAATTTGCTTTGATGAGTATGGGTCTTGTTGGAGTGTTTTTTTTCTTTTTCATCGGCTTACTTTTTGTATAATTATTGGTACCTTAAAGCAATATATCACTATCTCTTTTATTTAGTGTACAGATTTTTAAGAATTGATTTGTGTGGAACACTTCTGCTAAACACTAAACAAAGAAATCTTTCTTCTGATTATCTTCAAAACAGAAAATGAAGAACTGTTTTACACTTAGTTAATCTCTGGCTTGATGTAAGTAAATTATTTTTGACTTTTTGTAAGTAAATATTCTGTTTCTTTATATTAATCTGCCTTGATAAATTAGCTAACAGACCTCTGGGTCAGAAATAGTTTTGGCAAGAGCGAAACTGGCTTTGATGAGTAGGAGCCTTGTTTAAGCTGTGTTTTGCTAATCTTCTTACTGACAGGATTAATGTTGATGCCTTAAAGCTATATATCCCTGTCCTTGGAAATTATTGTGGTCATTTCAAGGCTTGATTTGTGTGGAGCACTTTTGCTAAACTCTAAACAAAGAAATCTAGCTTCTGACTATCTACACAACAAAAAAATTAGAACTGCTTTTTGCAGCTTGAATTTTCCTGTTGGGGTTTTAAAAGGCTGGATCTTACACTTCCACCCCTTATGGTTATAGGACTTTCAATGTCCTTCCCTTATCTTTTTCATTGCTAATGTCTGTCGTGTAAGACATTTATATACTCCTCCCACCCAACAGTCTAAGAGACCCTGTTGAAACCCAGTCCTTAAACCAAAATATCAATCCCTAATACAGGACCAGACAACATGGATATGCAATTTCCAAAGGTCTCTGTAGCCAGCTTGGTAGATATGGGCATCCTGAGACAATTGTAGAATTGTCTCATGTTCTTAGACAGCCAATTAATCCTTAAAGAAACTAATAACATAACTGAGAAATGCAAATACACAACTTCTTTGGAGGCAAAAATTTTGTTTACAAATGAGGTTGTGAAGAGCACATACAATCCATCCATCACACACACTACTCATCACATGTATACATCTTCTTATGCTGAGTCACATGAAATAAACCTTCCCAAACCTCAAAGACCCCCCCCATACCATCTAACAGCAATACCTTTCCTCCTTAAAGCACACACCAAAAGCAGCACCAAACACCACTCATAAGCCTACACCCAATAGTCCCCAGAGAATGAAGCCAATGCAGCAAGCAAGCACTTTACCTAATACTCATTGTGGATTTCATTGCCTGACACACAGATGCCCCACTAACCAGGTAAGACAAGGAGAAGATAACTGTTAGTTGCCTGTCTGGAGACAGGATCAGTAATATCACATAAACACTCAAGTCACTGTACCCCATGTACAAATAAGATTCTACCACAGTGCATGTGGGTATAAATAACCTGAAATGTACCTCACTGGTCTATATAAAAAGAGACATTATGAATCTCTCTGAATGTGTGTCAAAGACAGGTAGGAGCTTTGCACTGAGCAGTATTCTACCTTCACCCAGGATGATGCACAATTTGTGCACAAAATAATTAATTTTAATAATTGGCTTAGTTAATTGTGCCATTTCAGGGGAATCAAATCTGTCAACATGGGAGAACAGAGTTAACAGACTGTGTTGCCTTGTTAAGAATGGTCTGCACCTATCCCCCCCTAGGCTTTCAGAAATTGTCTAAAACTTTATCCACCCCTTAGAGTGTTTTTTTACGCAATGCCAAAATAACAAAACCAGCAATGTCTGTACACCTTACAAGCCCTCCTCACTATGATGAACATAGACATCTGTACACCTTACCAGCCCTCCTCACTATAGTGAATGTAGACATCTGTACTCTCTACAAGCCCTCCTCACTATGGTGAATGTAGACATCTGTACACCCTACCAGCCCTCCTCACTATAGTGAATGTAGACATCTGTACACCCTACCAGCTCTCCTCACTATGGCGAATGTAGACATCTCTACACCCTACAAGCCCTCATCACTATGGTGAATATAGACATCTGTGCTATTAGCTCGGTTTAAAGCCATAGAGATTACTCTGACAGTGTGAGGTTACAGTGCCTTCCACACATTTAGACCATCAACAGCACAGACAAGAGCTAAAGGTGGGGTGCCTCTATCTAAGTTAGCAACAAATATACCTCCCCGTTGGTCAGCAGGATGATGCCATGGAGTTCATCCATGTGCAATTCACCTTAGATAATGTCGCTTACCATATCCTAGCTAGCTATAGGTCATCATCTATATCCCACAAGTCTCACATCTCTTACCTAGACCTATTGGAGGCACTCACCATCCAATCAAATATCCTGTTCATGACTGACTTTATTCTTTTATATTCTGGAAAACATACATTGCCTCAGAATCTCAGGCACAACACTTCCTGGACTTTATTAACATGAACACCCTGGACCAAACATTGTGTGCTCCAATCAGAGGATCAAATATACTGGATCCTAGCAATCATCAGCATGGGAGAGCATTGCACCCCCCCCCCCCCCGCCAAGTCATGTCCACACTAATGAGTTTGGATCACAAAGCTGTTTCCTTTGAAATAAAAATCAACTTGGAAAACCCAAGTAAATCTGTAATAGTTACAAACTACTCTAAGGCAAACTACGCCCTATCAAGTGACAGTTTGTAAAAATCCAAGGCTTACTCTAACCCTGCAGAGAGGCTGGCAGGCTCACCAAAAGTAAGCCTAAAACAAACCCCACTTGTAGAATCCTTACAATAGCAGGGCATATGACAGAAGAAAAAAAGTAATTACCAAAATCAGAGTTATTTCCATAAATAAATGGGCTATCTGACTGAACTAAACAAGAAACTAAGAGGATTAATTAAGTCTAACAAGGCCAACTACAAGGTCAGGATATCCTCTCAGATTAAGGATAATCACAAGGCCCTCTTCAGCTATGTCACAATCCTTAAAGGTGCCACACAGCAGTACACTGAATGGGTAGTTAATAAAGTATTTCACTTGCAGTTTAGAGCCTAGGGTGGGGTAATAATGTTCATGGAGGACTTTGATAGTGGTGTTGGATAACAGGATTGTGGGTCTAGCTTTATTTATCTAGTAGACCATTTGCATTTTGCAGTGGAAAAGATCTATAAAATCTTTGGGCCTATAATAATCAGTTCTCACTCCACTGACTATTAAGAATATTGAATACAATAAAGTCTAAAACCACACTAAAACTGAAAGTGCTTTTAATTCACCCTCCCCAAAAAATATCTAGGGATTAAAACAGCTAATTTGCACAGATAAACCATTCAAAAAATCAAGACCATCAACACCACTGCTACTTTAAATATATTACCTCTGAGATCATACAACTGTAGAGAAAATGCAGAAAAAGGAAAATTCCCTTACCCACTGTGTGTTTGTGTGTGTGGTCCTGCAAAACAATCCTATGGAGCTGAGAACTACAGGCAGTTCAACTGAAAAAAAAATAGATTTATTCAGACTGCTAAAATTAAATGGTATGCAGACAGTTACTCGTTTTAACATGTCAGTGAAATACACTTTGCTGTTATGCAGAGTAAAAAGGTTTCAGCGATATGCATCTGAAAAAATCACATGACCACACTATATAAAAAAGGTGTATTCCATAGGTTGCTGTGTGAGTATAGGTAGATAATTTTGTAGCTTAGGATATATTCTTAGATGTTGTTCTTCAGGCTTCTGGAGGTAAAGTGGTTATAAATTGAATAGCTTCCTTTAAGATAACAAATAACTTTTTAGTGACATTTTCCACGTGATTCGTTTGAGAAAGAATGTGACCAGGTCTTTGTATATTTGGACAGTATTTCTGAAAGCATTAGTTGTGGTGACAGTTTTCAGGACAAAGGAGGAATAGACTTTATTTGATGATTTGAATGTTATAATTGTGATTTTATTATTATTTATAATCAGCAGGTGTTTAAATAATCATATGGACAAGGAGATCAAGTCTCTTTGTAGAACTTGTAATTTTTGGGTATTACAACATGTTTTTTCTAGTCTGACATTAACTGCATATAGGGTCATAAAGAGTATGATGATGTTAATATCATTTAAAAGATATATTATAAGATGGGACAAGGACAGATCCTTATGGAACATCTGAAGCAAACTGGTCTTCTGCCATTGTTAGACTGCCTTTTTTGACTTGAAGCGCTCTGTTATGGAGGCATTTGTTGAAGCAGATCATTACAACTGAACATCTCTCACTTTTGTAGGAGGATTTGGTAGTTTGCACTCTCATAAACCCTGGTAAGATCTATAAAGATGGCATGGATGCACTTCCCTTCCATTGCTGAGATCATTTCAACAGTGACAGTACAGAATGCATTGAGGTTGTAGTGGCTATTGGTGAGGCCATGCTGTGAGTCAGTTATAAACCCATTATTTGCTAAGATGCTCTTACAGCTGGGTGTACAGGAGTTTTCTGAAAAGTTTAATGATAAAGCAATGAAGAGAGATGGTGCAAAATCAGCAGAGGAGGCTGGGGAGAGTGCTTAGTTTGTTTGGGAAGAAATCCCGTTAGTAACAAGTTCAAAATAAAAGCTATGTGTTTGGGAAGTGGTTTTGTAAAGACTTTGAAAAATGTGAAGTAGATGCTGTTGGGATTATTTTTACTTCCTTATATAATTTTTAATGCATTTTTCTAATTCATTTACTATAATTTCTTGAAAACAGAAAGTCACAAAAGGTATAAAGGAAGACTGCCATTAGGGATAGTTTATTAAGATACAAGACTGTGACAAGGTGGTGAGGTCTGGAGAGGAGACATCTGTCCTTAACAGGATTTTGGGTGGGATGTCTGAAGTGGCTATCATGGCTTATAAATACTGATGAGACTGGATGGGTCATCAATTGTTTAAAGTGGGTCTTCTATGGGGAATGAACCTAGGAGACGTACTTTACTATTTTCCAGAACCACTTAAGTAGTTGCATTGATAAGGCAGTTCCTATCTGCAGCAAATATAATGAGACATTTAAAAACAAATCATTGTGGTGGAAATCCTGTATAAATGAATTATATAACAAGAGACATAAATTAAAGCTTCTTAAGAAATTTCATTGTGCTTAATTTAAGAACACATTTAACCAAGGGAGTAAAGAGCTTCAGAGATCCATTAGGGAACTCAAACCTGATTATGAATTTAAAATAGACAATACAACCAAAAATAACTACATTTTTTCTTTACCTATGTCAGGATATTAAGAAGTGTATAATGTCAGACCTCAATACTATGGACATTAAAAATATGTTAACCTTGAATCCTTCTTAGCTTGTCAAAGGGATATACTACCTCTGTAACCTCATTATTTCTTTTGAAAAGTCACTGCAGCACAGTATGCACACAACATCCACCCCCCATTCAGGTATTATTGACAAACCTGTAAATCTGAATACATATCCTTCTATTGTGAAGTAGACAGGTAACTGGTTGTCTGAAAGAACCCATGTGGTTAGAGTCACAGGTGTCACTTCCCAAAAGCAAAAGAGTTATCAGTTTTGGGCACACGCTTATTTGGCATCCATTTCTCAGATCTTTACACTAACTCAGCTGGCCTGTTGTTATCTAACTTTGCAGACAGCCATAAATTGGGAGTTGTTACTCAATCTTGGATAACACTGTTATCTAGAATATATATTATATCTTTATTTATATCTTTATTTAAGATATCTTGAATATCCACACTCATAATTACTCCAGCATAGATTAGACCATATTGATAATTGTTACAAGGATAATGGTCTCAAATTAAATATGAAACGTGGTATCGTTTATTTTGGTAAAGAAAAACATTTTCCCATTCCATGCAGGTGACACATGTCTATAAACACTGTTGTAAGAAGTCTAGGCACTCTTGTTGATAATTCCTTATCTGTTGACCACCATGTCTCTGCAGTAGTTAAAAAACTTTCTATTTGGCTCATCTACTTTCCAAAGGCATCATTTGTACACTCATAGAAGTCTTAATTCCTCTTTACTCATATCTCTTCAGATAACTATTGATTATAATGTGCCTTTTGACATGTATTTATCTAAACTTATGAATCAGCTTTAAACACCTTTCTAGTTTCCAAGTAAAAACATCAGCAGCCTCAAAAATATTAGTTATCAGCAGCCTTTCCTCTATATACATGTTTTTATAGACTCATCCATGGGATCTGTGCCTAGCCCTTTCAGGCATGAAAGAGCAGGCCATCTCTGACCTTCTATTCCTTCTTATAGCAAATAGTTACCCAAACAGCAGTTTAATGGATGAAATAAGACAGCTTGGCATCACACATTCATGTCCTAACCTATCCCCCGCCTCTGGAACAAACTCCCATGACATGGTGAGCAGAGTAGCATCCTTGTTGCCTTCAAGGTATCTTTCAGCTTTTCCCGGTTAGGAGTTGCCACAGTGGAACTCCGGTCCGCTAATGATTGACAGTAGATTTTTACGTACTGAGTTGCCAGCTCTGACACACAACCTTCAACAAAGGTATGCCCATTCACGCATGTCACCACACAGAAGACGCTTTAGCTGAGAATTGAACAGGACAACGTCTTACTGTGAGGTGATAACGCTACTGCAGCACCTTGTCGCCTTCAAGGTAAACCTAGAAAATAGGATGGTAAGTCTCACATTCACCACTCATCCATCTCATTTTGCCCTCCTTGAAGCTGGAAGAACTCTTGAATATAGGTGATTGGCTGGGATTGTGATGCTGTCCAGACTGGTTTTCTAGTACACAGGTATGAACCTATGAACGTAGGGGTTATAGGCTTTTGTGGAGGAATGAGACTGTAAGTAATCGTCTTTAGCTTCCTTAATCTTTATCTTACTTCCTTTCCCCGAGTGCTACAAAGTTTGAGTACTTAGTGTGATTATTAGTTAACTTCCATAGTTTTCAACATCTGTCCCTTTCTTTCATTAAGGGTTTGAGGGCAAAATTTTCCCATGGGCAGTAGTTACCCATCACCTTGTTTTTTTCGTAGTGGGAAGGTATTTGCTCAACATTCTATTTGCAAGGGTATTTTTCACTAATAACACCTTTCATCCACCTACTGTGAAATAAGGTAAGGCATGTAAGGATTGTGTCTGTAACTATTCCTTTATCTATATTTTGGAGAAAGGCATCAGCTGAGATGCAGTTGGCAGGCATAGTGGTCCTGTCTGCCCAGTATCTATGTTAATGAGGAGAGAAAAGGTTGATGTTTTGGATATATGTGCTAGTTGAACCTACTTGTTTTCCTAGACTGTTTATTAGGGTGGGCAAGATGGATAAAGGTTTAAAACATGAAGAAGAAGATTTACAGTTTTGAGAGTAGAAGTACATTCACTTTTTCCACAGTTTAATTATTGTGTTAGTGGTAAGACAAAGATATGATTTGAGGGTGTGTGTGTGTTCCTTGGCTATGTAAACAAGCCAAGGGTGGAAACAGGGAGACTGCCTGGTGGTATTTGCAGTAACAGAGTTTCAATTTATTTGGATTTTACAGCCCTGGGATAGAAGACTGCTTTATAATGACATGTGCCTTCTTTATCTAGATTTCTATGATTTATCAATTTGTCTTTAGTTTCTTGGGAGTGATGCTTCAACAGTCTTGCAATGATATATCTCTGAGTTTCAATAGAATTAATAGCTCTTTTACAATCTAATAATTAATCTTAGATTCCTATCGCCTGGCTGTAAGTGGAAAGTGCTTATCTTGTCAATGCCTGAGGTGATTTGTAAGTTCTGCAGCTAGGCTGTGGATTGCGATAGCTAAGTACTGGTAATCATTAAAATGGAGTGACTTTTTCAAGGTTTTCAACACAGTGTAGGAGAACTTTAAGTCCAGGTAGACAGTAGATAATTAATTCCCTTTGCTAGGTATCTCAGTGACATAGGTGCATAGGTGTCTGAGTTCCATTTTTAAAGAAATCAATCAGGTTAATGGGCAGGATCTGCACTTCACATACCAGACTGGCTAGAGTAAAATATCTGCAGCCTGCCAATCCTTGTCTGAAAATTTCATGATGATAGAAATGATAATTATAGTGCACGGGACTAGTGGCCGGGCTGCACTTGCATAGTGAGGACCACCACTCATATTCAGCAGGCTTCAGGAACACAGCCAGTTGACAGACTGAGGTCATACATGAATACAAAGGAGTCAGTTAAACAGTGTTCCAAATTAACAAGGGAACAGCTGCATGTGCTGCTTCAACCTCTAAAACTAGTGTTCTTGCATATGAAGAGGGTATCTAATACTTGTTCTATGGTGATTATAAGAGGGGCGTTAATGTAATGGTTTGAAACAAAAACATGGAGGTGATGGGGAAAAGTTGCAACTAAATTTGTTGCTAAAGATATTTTCAGTATTTTCTGGGTTTTAGTGGGTTGCACCGTGAGAAAGCAATCAGTACAATGCTGCATATTGTTCCTAAGATTTCTGATATAACTGAAGAAGGGTTCATATTTCATAGCAGTTACTATGCATGTAAGTGTGGTAGACCATTGAGGAGCCAAGACCAATTTTCCAGTTGTGGCAGAAGTCAGAACTGAACCACAGTGATCTTCTCACCGAGCCACAGTGTCCCACTTTTATTTTTGGTGGTGGTGACAACACTAAAGTCAAATGTTGCCTTTCTTGTTTTCATCTTCTGCCTTATTTCCCTGTTTACCATTTTGAGTTCATTTTTTGAACAGTGGGATATGTAGATTTTCTTCCTCTTGTTGCAGAGTTTGATGAGCATTGGAGGCAAGGCAAGGCATGGGTAGGCATATATAAAAAAACAAACAAACAAACAAAAAAAACACTCCTCAGGATGGAAACAGAGATGACCGAGCCCTCAGGATGCCCTTAGGATCCGCAATCGGATGCAGCAATATCAAAATAAGTCAGGGGGTTGGGGACAAGCTGGTAGAACCTGAGTGGATGTGGGATAATGGGGATTAAGTTGATGTAATAATGTCCCAAAGGGACCAACAAAACTTAAAAAAAGTGTTGAGTATAATTACAAAAATTATCACTCCCTAATGGTAATGGGGTTCAAATCAACAGCAGTGAAGTTCAGGTAAGTTCCACTCATACAAGGGTAAAACTCTGCCATGACAGTTAGGGGCTACAGTCTCAAGATCAACACCACTAAGTGGCAGTTAGGCTTAACAGAATACAGCAAATGCACATTACTCCCTCAAATTATGACCAGTACTTGCCACACCAAAATAACTTTTTTATGTATAGACACAGAGCAGAGTTGTAATCACTTGCTCCCCAGGATTTCACCTATCTTGTTGTAAGCCCAGGCCCTTCTAGTGTAGTTATACTAACTGTATTGAGATTTAGCCAGGACTATTTTTAAACATGCACACAATGTTTTCAAGGAGGGGCTAGTGATAAACCTCCAGTGCCTGTTCTGCTTTCCTATATTCTTGGTATATGCTCTCGCCAACAAACCAATCTGATAATAAGGTCTTACTCACTGAACTCTCTTCCAATGAGCCAACCAGTAAATTAAAGATCATGGCAGCTTACCGTCAAGCATGCTGTCTTCAAAAAAGGTAGATTCGAACAATTGCATCACTGCTGAGAGTTTACCCTTGTAAACTATGAAATAAAACACCAACTGCCATCTTTTTAATTAAATGAAGATGCTTTAATTAATAAAAAAAAAATCAAATAAAAAACTAGTAACTTATTAAACAAGAATAAAAGAAAATATTTTTGTTAGACATTTGACAGCAGAATGACTGCATATAACAGTCTTATTTTTCCACTTTCTAGAGAATACGATAACCTAACTATTAAGTCATTTAAAACCTTCAGTACTGCAGATGCCATACACATAGCTTATGAAAGCTTGAAGTGCATTTTGTCTTCTCAACAAAAAAAAAAAATAAAAAATGCTTTGGTGATTCTTGGTTTGGTTAGAGTTTGTCAGTTTTATAATGCTATGTAAAGAGAAAACTGCAATAATCCTAGTTCAGCTTTATCCACAAGCACCAGCCCAAAATAAAGAGGAAGAAACACCTGTCTGGGTTCAGTGCACTTAAAGGATATTACTATGCCAGATGAAAGCAATGCTATGTTTTCGTTTAAACTACTCTGTTTAAAACACACAGAGTTCCAATACAGAATGAGGTTGTGAAGCTTTTTATAGAAAGCGATGAGTGTGAGAACAGATCATTCTACTATACACAGCTGTATCATTAGTAAAAAGAACCACAATAAATAACACCCAACTATTAAAAGAAGAAGAATACATTCATTTCACACATCTAGTGAAATGCTAAACTCCTTACATTTTTTCCAAACAGAGTTTTTGTGAGAGAGGATCACTTCCCCAAGAAATGTATCTTCAATGGAAAGTGCATTCTTATAATTATGTCTCACATTTCTCTGCTTTGGAAGGTGTTCTGCAATCTTTCTACAAAGTAGAAACTTTTTCCTATTTTTGCCTTGATAGCTACTGCTGTCCTTTTGACTGGCTGTTCAGGGTCCTTGTGTCTCCACATGGTATCGTACCACCTGGGTACACTCTGGCATAACAGTGAACATGTCCCCAAACTGTTGCAGTACTGCTCAGATTTCAGGAACCTGGGTAGTGGATAACTGCTGTCATAGCACTAACACATGCATTGAGGAGACAGACTGAGCTTTACTGAAAAAGTATAATAAGCTCCCTCTCTGATTCCTCCTGTAATACACTGCAAATACTGAGTACCAAGGACTCTTTATTGTGACACTTCATCACATTAACATGGTACAATTTCTGTTCTTACCTTCTGCCTGGAAATATATAAACATAACTAGCATTACATACTGTTTATACAACAGTAAAAGTCTCCTTCCATGCTGCTTGTAGCTTATTGTCCTGGATATGAGTAAGTGCCATTACATTTGCCTGACAGCATATTCTCAGGCTATTATGGCTTGGTTATAGTAAACATGTTGTTGCTATTTTGCTTGTGCTATATGTGTCTGTGTAAAATATCATCATGCCTCTAAATGTGGTCCTGAAATTCAGGACATATTTTATAACAGATTGTTTTGTGAATCACATTTATTTTCTCACTGATCACAAATTATGTCTTTAAATCCACTCCTCCTGTCACTATAATGTAACTCAAATGGCAAAAAACATGACAATTTTTGGGCTAATCATCTGTATGCAAAGTGTTTTTGCGTGTCAGTGTTTTCAGGTAGACCCCTCATATTATATAAAGATTTGGTTGTGCTGCATAGTAAGTATATACTTCCACTTGATGCTTTGCTTCAGGAATTAATAACAATATCTTCATTTTAGTATCTTCATAGCATACTTTAACACATATGGCAAATTGTATAGCACATTACACTTAATGCCATGAGATGTTTTACACTGTGCAGTTGAACAGTATTAGGCTAATATTAATGGAGTTATAGAATACCTTAGGTTGTAGAGCTAATCTTGTAGCATTGTACATTCAAAACCCTCACACAAGATTGTTTATATCAGGTTTTGCTACTAAAGTCTGTCATTGCTTGTATTGGTTTTGAAGTCTAGTTATTAAAATGGACTCCAATATCTCACCATTATGATAAAAGGATAAAATATTTTCTACAGAAGTAATTCTTTCTCTGAGTCACTATGTAGCTGGGAAAAATGTGGAGGCAAAAGTCTCCTTGGGAGGGAGGTATTGCAGCAGCCCTTGAAAAAAATTAAAACAATAAAATAAAAAAAATGCTTCTATGAAGCATTGAGGTTATGGTAGTCCAAATGTGGTTCAGCTATGAGCAGATATACTGATAATCCAGGGGGTATATTATATACCTTGACGGGTGATCAATTAACAGTAACAGTAGTGAAATGAGACATTGATAAATACATTTTAAATGATATACATGTGCAGTCTTTTTAAAAGGCACAAAGGAAAATCCTGATACATAAAGAAAACATATTGCAGCTAAGAAAGTGGAATGTCTCAGCAAACAATTGATGAGACCCTCTTATGAGTAGAGAGAGGAGATCTAGAGGTGACAACTGATGTAAAGGCAGCACAAAGACTGTACCAAATAACAGAAGGTTTGCACAATGTTATATGTGCACAAACTGATGTAAAGGCAGCCCAAAGTCTGTGCCAAGTAACAGAAGGTCAGTAAAATGTTATATGCGCACACCCAAAGAAAGGGAAAAGGTGAGGGAAGTGATGGTACTGAATTACAATAAAATACATGTAGAAAATCAGTACTGTGCAGGAAGTCAGTCTTTCACTATAACATGTAAACTTGGAGAAGGGGCATAAGTTAAAAACTGAGGAAAGAAGGAACAGCCAGATGAATATGCATAATTCTTTCTTCACTAAGAGAGTTTTTAACACTTGAAACACTATTTCACAAAAAGTGAATTTGGCAATAACAGATTGATTCAGTACAACCTGGAATGGAAATAAAGACTGCTTGGAAAAATGGTGCTCATTGAATGCAAATTAGAATTCAATTAAATCCTCTTTATGGAATGGTATTAAGTTTGCTCAGATGTTTCTTACATACTATTATAGTCAGAATTATCCATCTGTTTTGCGTGAATCAAATAAACTACTGGCAACACAACAAATAATTTTATTTTCAGATCTCTGAATTTAAGAATGATTTCAGTAATGAAGGGGAGTACTTGTGGGTGCTTATGGGAAATAACCAGGAAATGGAAAGCATAGGCTGCAGAAAGCAGGCGAGTGAAACTACAAACGGGTCAGTAATTTCTGAAAGCATTATTGTACACGTTGTTTAGGAACTGAATAAAATGTCTGTCATCCTCTACAGTAGAATCAAGCTATCAGAAGTATGACTACAATTTTCACTTCTGAAAATAAAAATAAAATTAATGATAGTAATCCATATTTTAGTTTTGTTTCTTTAAATATTACACAGACATTGTTTCCAATGTGCTGTCATTGAGGCATTCTGACTGCGTTTTATTGAACACCAAGCTGTTGTTAGATTGAAAAGTGAGAGGCCATTGAATTCACTTCCTTCTCCTCCAGCTTTAAGGCTGAGAACTCTACGAAATGACATACCCATGGTTTTGAAGTTTTACTTGTCTGGACATTTAACATAGAACTTACTTCAAGTATGCTAGAGAAAAGCATTGAAAATGGGAGAAATGTCCTTCTTGCTATTCAGCAGAAGCACTGTTTTACCCCATATTGCTCCTTCTCAAGTACATATTGCATACACTCACCATCACTATCATAGTCCCAATACTAAGCTCTGAGAAGCACATTTATTACCCATATGAAAACACTGAAACAAAGCGAATTGTCCTTAATGAGTTTAGACCTATGTCAGGAATGTACATCCCCCTTTAAAGTGCCATGTGGATATGGAGGTATTAGTTCATAGAATTAAGACAAAATATTGTCAGGAATGTATTTCTAACATCCTTCTTTTATTTTACATGAAGAAGAAAAACTACTGACTTTTTATATATCTCCTTCTGGTATTGGCTTACAAATGCTGAGCACAATCTGAATCCACAGACATAACCATCAATTGCCCCACAGTGTCTGAATTCTAACATTATTAGACCAACTACATGTAATTCATCCTGCAATGTAAAATCCTGAAGTTTATGTTTTATAGCTTAAAAAGGTATGGTGTGCTGATAATGGACAGACATATTTCAGCTTCAGAATGTAACCAAATGCACATATGAGTATGGCCAATATTATAAACTTCTTAAATGTGAAATATATAGCTGTGTGTTTATGTTTACCCACCAGGACACTTGAATCCAGGCTATACTGATCTTATAAGATGATGCCTACAGAAAACTCTTTTGTTAAGCTTATTAAGCTTTCAGTGCATTAATACTGGATAAGAGCAAACATCCTTCCTGCATATTTACTTTAATCACAGCACCCCCCCCCCCCGAGTCGTGTTGTTTCTTTGTTTTCCTTGGATGTCATGTTTCTTGTACTTTATAGTTTTTTCAAATAATTATACCTGAATATTAGACTGCAGGCAGGAGGCAGACTAAAAACAGAAATGTGAAGAACAACTTTTTACACGTAAGAGACTCTGGAGTCTTTAAGAAATGCCTCTTTACACATTCAATACACTCCTTGTCATACATTTACAGAATCTTCAAGTACCACTTCAACAACTGCCACAAATACCCTGGCTACTATCTGAAGTGTTTTCTGATATACAAGAGGTAATACACTGAAAACTAATTATGGTAAATGTAGAATGTGAAGAAGATGGAATGGAATTTTTAAGAAAACAGTCATTAAGCTAGGTTGTCACAGAAAATTAGCTAATGCTATTAAAAATGATAGAGATGCTTGCATATGTTATAATTTCAAATGCACTTCCTTAGCAATAGAAGTAGTTGGAATTATGCCAGCAACAATACATTTTCTTTCTTTTATCACAGTTTTATGGGATTACTACAAATCATTCTACAGACAGGAGCATCATCTTCCTACTATGAAATACAAAAGTGATACATTCACTGATCTGTGTGTCTGACCTGTTGCTTAGTTTAGAAAACTCTTATCAGCATTTAAAATTATTTGTACTGCTATACCCTGATGATTCCATTAATGATACTTTATGAATATTAAAGTATTTTAAAGAAGTATTTTAATAAAGACATCTTTGTAGTGTAAAGTGAGTAAGGAGTAACATATGTAAGTAATTAAGATTTTATGCATGGTTGCAATATGGCATGTGTCCTTGCATATCCATATGGAGAAAGCTTCAATATGTAAAAACTGATGATGCTTTGAACTGAATGACTGACATTTTTGTTTGAGAACTGTGTCAATGTTATATATGGATTATGGCAGCATCATCAATCACTTTCATGTCAAAAATATGTGTAGAACATAATTAAACTGATATGTTCAGTCCCTACTGAAATTAATATCCTTTTTCTGGAATATTTTGGACTGGACATGAGTTGTACTTAGCATCTCATGAGATCCCCAAACAAATATCACTTAAAATTCCTGAGGCAATTGTATCAGCTGCCAGTATCTCAAATAAAATTGCAGATGATTTATTTATATAAATTAAGGAACTACCATGGTCCAAGGTATTGCATTTTAGACAGCTTCTGTTTTAGGTCTTCTACAGAATTTACTGGAAATATACATTTTTTAAAATACCTAAACATAGTGAAGATATTTTCTGGTTTGCTGATAGTGTATGCTCTTTCACTGATTTTTGGACTGTACATTTGCAAGTTCCAATAAAGAGCTTAAAAATCTATCAGTAATCTTACCTCCCTATAACCAACTGCCTTAATGTTTAGCCTAATTTACTAAATTAAATGCCATTTTTACAGCTATTTACAACCCCACTTTACTCCCTTCATAGAAAGTTGATTTTAATTTTGAAGGCGACAGTTTTGTGGCCCAATCTTGTCAGTAAGGACATGATATGCAGGGGGGGGGGGTATTGGGGGTGCAGCACTCTCTCATAATGGTGAACACAGGTCCGGTATGTTTGAACCTCTGGTGGGTGTCTGCACTATATGGTTTTTGTGTTAATAATGTTAGTGAATGTTTGTGCCTGTGAGTTTGTCTCCCAGTTTATAGAAGGGTAGTTAACGTCTCCCATGAATGGGAAATTTGGTTTAATGGTGAGTGTCTCAAGTAGGTCCAGTTATGAGCTATGAGATTGTTGGGACATAGAGGATGACTTATAGCTTGCTAGGATATGGTGTAGGACTTCGTCTTTGCTGATTTGCACATGGATAAACTCCAGAGCATTATCCTGTCTAACCAACCTAGAGTTATACCTGTTGCTAATGTTGATTGAGATTCCTCCACCGTTTGTCCCTGTCTGTGCTGTTGACTGTATAAGTGATTGGAAGGCACTGATACTTTATACTGCAAGAGTACTTTCTGCAGATGTAAACCATGTCTATGTAGCAGCACTGATGTCTATATTCTCCATTGTGAAGAGAGCTTGTAGGATGTGGAGTTTCTTGTTTACGTTCCTAGCGCTGAGCAGTAACATCTTTAGGTTTTTTGTGTTTTATATGACTGTCATTTTAGAATTGCTTACAAAATGCTTTAAGAAGGTTAATAAAGCTTTAGCCAATATTTGGAAACCCTGCTGGATAGGTACAGACCATCATTTGCAAACAATGTGGTTTGTTAAACATGTTCAACCATGCTAATAAATATTAAATCCTCCTGGAAAGACACCATAAACTTAGCCAATTATTGAAGTCAGTCATCTTTTGTTCATAATGTGGCATCTTCATTGGTGAAGGAAGACCTCTCCCCAATGCAATATACATAACGTCCTGAGACACATATTCAGAGAGATCAGTAATGTCTGTCTTCATATAGTCTCAGGTCATTAACACCCTCCTGGACTATGATTGAATAATATTGATATCTGTAGTATAGTGACATGAGTGCATGTGCACCTTTGTGGATCTTGGCTCTTGATAAACAACTAGCTGTTATCTTCTTCTTGGTCAGTCTGGTGATTGTTGCATCTATGCATTGTACAATAGAGTCCCCCTATGACAAGAGTCCTGGGTAATGTGTTTGTTTGCCTTCTGGGCTTTGCTCTTCAGGCTGCACTGGATGTAGGCATATGTATGGTGTTTGGTGTTGCTTTTGTTTAGTGCTTTAGACATTGCTGAGGATAGGCATTAAGAGGTTTATGAGGTCATTGCGGTTTGAGAAGATCCAATGAAAATGTGCTTGTATATCACTCGCATACTGTGTTTGTTTCTTTAAGGATTAAATGATTGTCTGGGAATGAGACAATTGCTGCATTGTCTTTGGATGCCCATATCTATCAAGCTGGTTATAGAGATATCTGGAAATTGCATATCCATGTTGGCCAGACCTGTATTTGAGTGGGCTACTGAAAGTTGGGGAACTGGGTTATTCAGAGGTCTTCTTGGGTGGTCTCTGGGGTTTGGCACTATACTAGTATAGATTGTGCTAAAATTTGTTAGTAATGCTGTTTAACCATGCTGTAAACTTATCTCCCCACAATGGCTTTATTTTTAGCCATGCTAAATTACAGGTTTCAGTTCTAAGGGTAGTTTTATAGATAACATTTTATTGTCCAGCTGATTGTTTCTGTACAGGCTAATGAAAGCAGGGAGGGAGGGACTTTGTAAGTCAGATTAGCATAAGGGGCAGAAACCAGAGACACAGGCTTTTATAACCACAACAGGAAAAGGGTGGGAGGTTTGAGGAAAAAAATAAAGCTACAAGAAGCAGACTTCCTTTCTTCTTCAAACAAGTCCAATTTACAGGACAAAAGCACTTAATGGTTGCATAACAATAAAGAGAGATGACTGTTTTTTCAGCTCCCAGGTTTTTGTTTTATTTAAGTAGTCTTTGTATGCCATCTGGTAATGGTTTCTGATCCCTTGACCTTCACTCATTCTCCATAATATTCCTCTCTTACTTCCCTGATGTGCCAGGAGAGTCACTTACATATCAACCTATCCTTTCTCACTGGTCATCATGCTGAATTCTGTGTAACAGGGCCAGGATTCAACTAGTTAGAAGATACAAGCAAAAGCCATCATCAGTAGTAATCTTACATTTCTTGTCTTCAACATCAGCACTCCATTCTCGTTTACTCATAAGTTACTTGAGTTCTAGCTTCTGTTTTTATCATCCTGCCATGGAAGTCTGCATATCTTCAATGTGGAAATTAGTACAGTGGCTTGCCTGCCAGTGTATCCCTTCCAGGAACATATCAGCTTAATGGATGGCTTCCTGTGTAACATATTGCTCTCTCTCCTGATCATTCACCACTGTCTCAGCTCCATCTGCCTCTTTTTCATGATCATCCCACAGATGTGATGAACTATTTCTTATAGCAAAGCCACTCACCCTGTGACATTGGCACTGTTGTGCAGTACTTCTGGTACCAGTTTGTTTGCCTCCACTAAGATACATGAGCACCCTTCTAATGATTCACTTCTCACAGAACTACCTGTTGCAGATAGCTGGGACTCCTTCTACTTTAAATTATGCTTGCCCAGTGAAACAAATGCTGGCACTCCTCTTGCACTATCATTTAGTGCTCCATGGCCTTGGAGTCTCTCTAGTCATGCATGGCATCTCTATAATTTTGTGTTGCTTTCTCCTTCAGATCTGCAAAAGTGAACCCCTCCTGACCAGCTTATTCTTAATAGTGCTGGATATAACAGCTTCTCCATAGCCCATCCTTGTCTTAAAAGCCACATCACTGAATACTATGTAGCACCCTGGCAATGTGCAGAGATGGAGATGCCCTCCACCACTATATGACAAGCTAACAGCAGCAGTTTACTCAATGCTAATTATTTCACAAACCATTCTTTTGTGGTAAAACTATGACATCTTACTACTACATGCTTCTACCTTTACTGAGGTGCATTCCTCCTGCCTACCCTATGATGACTCTCTACCTTGGTATAATGTCCTGAGTTTTCCTAGACCAAATAATTTGCCTAGTCTTGAAAGAAATTTAACATGCCTGTACCTTCTAGTCTCTCAGTTAACCCAGCATTTGTAAATTGTCATAATGTGATCTGCTTTTGGCTTCTCCCATCCTCTGTCACAGAATGTAAATATCTTATTTCCAACTACTGCAGCACCACCATAATGATATACAGAAGAGGACCAATGGCAGCATGATCATCTGTAATGATTGGACTCTGTGGTTGAATCCAATAGTATCCAGAAATAGGCAAGACATTTTAATTAGACTAGTAATTGGAGAGACCACAAAAGTTCCTTACAAAGAAGATTCAGGGACATCAAGATCTTGGCTTTGTTCCAAGTCGGACTTTCCTGGCAACAAATGTTAAATAAGTAAATAAATAAACCTGTCTTATGAGGACAGACTGAAATCATTGTCAGTTTACTCTATGTCATATCGACTGCTCAGGGGTGACCTGTGCCTTGCATATAGAGCAATCTCTGACCCAGCTTTAATGGAAATGCTACACATTTGCAAGTCAAATGGCACATGGGTCACTCACCCAAGGGAGCTTAACCTGGTATGTGACTCACAGAGGTTGCCCCACTTTGGAACAAGCTCCCTGTTCATGTTAAAAAAAGCTTCTCACTGGCCCCATTTATGTGTAATTTGGACAATTGGTTGGGTAAACAGAAATTTACCCCAAGGGATTCCACCTGTGTCCCTCTTGGGCAGGGGCAATAGTGCTGATTTTAGTGTTTGCTTGAACCAGGCACCCTTGGGACACAGGGTGAACTTGGCTAGGCTTGTAAGGGCCCTGGGGACATTAGACTTGTAACCTTCTATGATCCAATGAATAAGAAATTGAAATTGTATCTCTGACGCCTTACTAAAGAAATAAACAAATAATTTATTCCCTGATCATCCTATGTTTGTGGGAATGATTCCCTAAGTGTTCTCTGATGAATGAATGAATATTAAAGGGCTATATTGGTGTTTTTTCTGTATTTAGCTTGTAGCCTGATACAACTCCAACTTACTTCAAAATCTCCAAAAGCTTAACTTGGTGATTCTTGGGGTTGGATAAGTATAATAAAAGGCCGTTCATGTACAGTGCTAGATTAACATTCAGCTGCTCCTTCAAATCCTGCCAATCAGTTTTTCTCAGTCTTTCTGCCAGTGATTCCAGGTATAATGCAAATAACAGAGGTGAAAGTGGGCAGCCCTGTCTCATTCCTGTAAAGATTCTGACTGTGAGGGATAGTAACATGAGTATTTTAACTCTGCTGTGATTGTTTTTTTATTATTTTATTAGCCTTTGTTGAGTGGGTTAGTCCAAGCAAGTAGGATATTGGTTTAATATTTTGTCTGAATGATGATACAGTCAAGAGTGTAATGCCCCCCCCGTTATACACTATAATGTCAGCAGTCCATTTGTGGGAATAGAGCTCATGGCCTTGTGCATCAAAGGTGAGTGTGGTACCTGTTATGCCACTGACATTGCTCCTATATATATTTTGTAACATAATGACAAAGCTCTCTGGGAATGTAATATTCCTTAATATAAGAATAAATAATCCCACCTTACTCTCTCAAATGCTGTTTTAGTATCCATACTAATTATTAGCAAGGGTTCTTTTGTTACTTGTGTCGTATGAATCACTGACAAGGTTTTGAGAATGTTATACCATGTTTGCCTGCCTATAACAAAGCCACATTGTTTTTTGTGAACAAATTAATTTTATCAAATTCTAATTTTGTCAAACTAGTTTTCATTCCTTGCTCTCTATTTTCTCCCTTACACATTGACTCATTTGATTATTATCTTGCTAGTGAACTCATGCTTTTCATTTTAATATATACTATGCTTCTTTTTTCCTCTTTAATTTTCACTTATATTATGTGATTTATTTATGTATTGTTTTTTTTTTTTTGGGGGGGGGTTTCCCCCAGGACTCTGCTGAAAATGGGCTAACACCCAGTTGGACTATCCCAGTTAACAAAAGTAAATAAGTAAATTAGAGCATAAGAATTAGCTGATTGTTCCCAATAGAACCATTAATATTGTCTAATCCTAGTTATGCCTCTCAACCCCTTGATGCAAGGAATCTGGGCAATGCCAAAAATAATGGGGTACAAAGGCCTTAAAATAGGGACAGATTTTACATATTGCTTATATAAACTTAGAAAGTTGCTATAAGAACAGATTTTCCTTTAGAATGCATTTTCTGAAGGATATGAAGTTTGAATCTCAATTGTCAATCATTATTTAGTGACTTCAAATCCTCACTGATTTGTTATAAAACCACAAATTTTATAAGGAAAAGATAAAAAGATGAGATGAAAATCTGGACATTCTGCAAACATATGAACAGTTGAGAAGTATGTGTTTCATAGGTTCATAAATGAGTACTAGTCTAGCTGCTCTTGCAGGACATTTTAAGGATATCCAATTTCCATCAAAGTTGAGAAGGAAACCCTGTACCCTGTGTTTACGAGGTAAACAATTTGACCATTATGCTAATCTCCAAATTCATAACCATTGTGATAACCCAACCCCCTGTCAACCCCTAACTGCCCTTTCTTCACGTATTGGTGTAACTTGCCTTCTGTGTCGTGGACTTTCACCATTATTTTTTCTTATGGATTTGTTCCTTCATGCATTGTCATGCTGTCACGTGTACTTTTAGAACTCTCTGTCTTACTTCCCTTTTCAGTTTGTGTTCTGCCCTGTACATAAAAATATGTAAACCATTGTTCTGCTTTTTTTTTTCTATTTCCTGGCCATGGTTCATTGAATTACTTCAGTTATGATTACTTTGATAAGTTGTTTCAAGCTAAATGAGCTGTCTTTTTTTATTCTTCTCCAGAACTTCAGTGTTTCACTTGAAAACAGTGTCCACCATCATTGGATGTCCATGCAGCCTTATTATTTTATTTTATACTTTTATTAGCTGGGTAAGCCAAGTAGACTCAAGTATTCTTTTTCAAGAGTGACATGGGAGCACTGGCTGACTTAGTGACGTGTTTACATTCACACAATAGGTAAATGGAGGTGAACGGAATCAAACCCTACACCACACTGTTAACAGGCAACAGTTCAGATCATTAATGCTCTTCTCTAACTCCCAGACATAGTGAATGCAAGTCATCTTTAGAGACTGATTAGTCAGAACTATTATTTAACTACTAATAATGCCATGGTCCAGATTCCAACAGTTCTAAGATAAAACTGTGTTAGGCATCCACCATTTTGCGATGCTACACACCTATCTACAATATAATATAAAAAGGGTTGTAGTACTCCTAACTACCTTTGGGAATTGCTGTAACATGTATGATAGGCTAAACCATGGATAGACAACGGGATTCATAAATATTTTTGTGTTATTGATCCCTATTATTTATGCATGGTCTATTCTGATGCTAGATAATCCCATTAGATAACTCCCAGTATCCTCTGAAGTTCAATATCCCCTTAGCAGGATTTGTATGCCTTTAGAAGTTCTGCAAGGCAATGCAGGGAAACAATGCAATATCTGCTGTACTGAAGCTGGCAATATGCAGTTGACATACTGTATGGGGTCTCCTACTTTCAACATTCATCAAATACCTGAAGTTTACCTGTAAAGTCATCTTCTGTATATGAAGTGTCCAACATCTTTTTAGTCACAACAATGCCAACAGAGTCATTTTCAGAATCTGAATTAACCAAATGAGCGCACACAGAATATGTCTTAAATCCTGTACTTTGTAAAGATTCTACATGGTTTTCCTGTGACTAGTGTCAGTGGTGCATAAAGTAGTGCACTCACCTTTAGTGCAGAAGAATGTGGGTTCAATTCCCACACCAGGTAGATCGACTTCTGACACTTCATTGCAGCTACTATACTCCTGATTGTGCTATCCTTTGGAAGAGACATTAAACTGTGGCCCCATCTTCTTGAATTTATTTATTTAACATTTGTTTACCGGGAAAGTCTGACTTGGAATGAGCCAATTTTCAGCAGAGGCATGGAGGAGAAATGCTCCAGATGCATGTCTTTGTAATGTGGGAGGAAACCGGAGCACCCAGGGGAAACCCACACAAATGCAGGGAGGACATGCAGACTTTGCACAGAAGGTACCCCAGCCAAGAATCTAACCAGAGTACCTCTTGCTGTGAGGTGATAATGCAAACTGCTGCACCACTAGATCAATGTCAAAACAACAAATTAATATAAAATCTACTAGCATAACAGCAAGACAACTTCAGCAAAAATTTAAATGAACAAACTCCAGGAATGCAGTATTTTCCCTCTGGGAAACTAGCCACTTGGTCACCAATAACTAAACAAAGAACAAAGCAAATTAAGCCCACACTTTCCTAACTAATTATAACAACTCAGAGATCACACTACAGTGGAGAAAAGGGCAAAGTTCACCATGGTGGCCAAGTGGTTACTTTTCTGGAGGCAAAATGCACTGCAATTTGAGCATTTAAAGGGAATGTATATCTACATTTATACCTGTTTCTATATCTATATCTATATATATATATATATATCTATATCTATATCTATACCTATCTATATATACACATATTCATAATTTCCTTTACGATCATACTAAATCTTCATCCCTATTAGACCCCCCAAACCTTTTTCCATAACCACTATCTGATTTTACTTAATGTTGTTGCTAAAATCCATTTACTATAAAATATAATTTCATTTATTTTTTCATTCCATATAACCAATGTGACATAGGATAACTTTTTATATATTATTCTAACATATTATTTACTTCTATTCTTATAATATCCAAATTTAATCATATCCATGTTTATTTAATCCACTTCTTTTATATCTTCAAAAAATCTTCTATACATAGTGTTCATATTTTTCTTTGCTCTTTTACAGTTCAGAAACACATGTTCCACACATTCTACTTCTTCTTCTTGACAATGTAAACATATTCTATCACTTTTCTTCTAATATGGTATATTTCTTTTTACTGGTAATTTATCTATACTATGTTTCCACAAAAAATCTGGACATTCTTCTTTCTAATTACACCATTTGCTTCTTATTTTCTTAACTTTTTTTGTCTGTTAGATATTCCCAATGTTTTACACAGTAATGTTGTATCACTACATTCTTATACCATACATTTCTTTTTCTGTATCATCAATTTCTATTTTCCACAAAATTATTTTATTTCATGTATACAGTCTTTTTCTATTTTACCCTTTTTTGCCGTACTCTGGAATTTACCATACTTATATTTATACACTTTTACTACTAATCTCTCATATTTTTCATTTATCCACTTTAACACTTTGTACAAATTTAATGACGCTAAATATACCACTGGGTTAATTAACCCTAAACCTACTTTCCCTATATTTACATATAAAACTCCTCTTTTTACCAGGTTTAATCTAGAACTACATATAAATTAAAAAATATATTCTCAGTAATTTCCTTTTCAAATACTGTTGTCAACATAAATACACTTGCTAAGTATGCTATTTTCCCATCAGTACTGAATTTATATAATAAGCTTTTTTCTGAATGATAGTTTATATATTCTCCAGAAAAGACAAGTTTGTTTTATTTCTTCTGTTGTTTTTTCCATTAGAATTCTACTACATCTTTATTCCCAAATACACAAATTTCATTTGTTGTAAAATATATATCCCAAATATTTACATCACCAAAACCTTTACTCTTCACTTTAATGTCCTCCCTATCACCTCTAGATACAGATTTTTGCAAATTATTACTTCTTTTATCCAAATTTTGTTTTTGCAATTATTATGTCATATGCATGTTATTACAGAACTACAATTTTTAACCATTTAAGTATTATATATCCCACACTCTTTCATTTTGTAATTTATGTAATTTATTTCACATAGTATCACATTCATAACTAATGCAAATAGTATACAACTCATTAGACATCCCTGTCTTGTACCACTCTTCATATATGCTCTTGGTTTAACCATCCATTTACAAGTATTCAAAATTCATTATCACCATATGCTGACATACATAATTTCCTAACTTTTATACTTGTACTGTATTCTTTCATTATTGCCCATAAACTTTTGTGTCCAATTGAATCAAATGTTTTATCATCTCCTATCATGATTTTCACTTCCTTTTTATTCATAAAATCATCCAAGATTTCTATAACTATCATTAATAATTCTTCACAGCACTTTCCCTTTATACATGTGTACTAACTTCCTTATTTTTCATTTTCGTTTCAAATCTCTTTGGTATTATCTTCATAAAGTTTGTGTAATCATTATTATTCAATACTATCAGTCTCCAGTTTTTTGTTTTTTTATCTTCTTTTTCCATATGAATTTAAGTATTCCACTACATAATCCTTTACATATAAAACATTCATTTAACCATTCACTCAAAATCTTAAAAAATATTTATTTTGCAATCTCTTAAAATTTTTATACATTTCATACCCTATTACATCTAGTCTCACAGCCAAATCTATATTTACTTCTGCTAGTAATTTATCTAGCTCATTTAAAGAAATCTCATTTTCCAACTCTTAATTCTCTTTTTTCAGTTAACTTTTTTACTTTCCATGTTTTCCACTTCCTTCTCTTTTTATTTAAACATTTCTTGTACATATTGTGCTACACTATTCATACTATTTTCCTAAGTTCTTTCTAGTTTTCTTTTTACATTTTTCTCATTACAATACCATCTTCCTTTGCTAATATGCTTAAGTAACTTGACACTTCTCTTTTTCCTTGAAAAAACTCTTTACAAATACAATAATTTTTATGTTTTTTCTTGATTTCTTTTTTATAATTTTTTTCTTTGCCAAAGTGCTTTCTATCATTATGTTCTAAATCTTCCACTGCAGCATATGCTCTTTAATATTTTTCTTTATTAACTTTTCTCACATCATATTGCCACTGTAAAAATATTTTTATATTTTTCTTAAATATCATCCACCTGTCAGTATGATTTTTATAAAATGTTCTCATAGTAATATTATCTTTCCATAACTGTATTACTAACGTCTTTCCTTCTTCATTCTGTGCTTTCTCATTTATCCTTTTTATTTCTTTGCCTGTTTTTTATATTCCTTGTTTTCCTTTATCTCCAGCCATATTGCAAAATTATCACAAAATCTTATTTCAACTGCCTTCCCTTTTCCTATAACTAAACCTTCTCAAAGTATAAACAATTCTATTTCAGTTCTATACATACCCCTTTGTAAGCCTATTAATTTTTGTCCCAAAGTTTTATGTTACGAGATCTTATAACTTCTAACATGTTTTTTTTGTCATTGTCTTTCTTTTTACAATTGCCTCTTAAATCACAATTAAAGTCTCCTGCTATCATAATATTCATATTTATGACTATATAGACTAAAATTTGATGAAATAAACGTTTCTTTTTTTTTACAATTAGTATAAGCATATAATGTTACAATTCTCTATACTTGTTCTTTCCATTTTAAATTTATAATTGTTAATCCTCCCATTTTATTAAAGTTACATCTAATATCTTTACTGTATTTCTACAGAATATGATTATTCCAGAACATCTGTCATTTCCAATGTCCAATTTTGATTTTTGATAGATTTGTAACATTTCAGTTCAAATTCTCTTTTATCACAGTTACGAAGCAAATGGCCTTTCTAACACACACCCACACACACACACACACACACACACACACACACACACACAAACACACACTCTCTCTCTCTCTCTTTCTCTTTCCACCTTTGTTTGAAATTGTACATGAATTTTTGTTTTTTTGTTTCCCCATTAAGGGCTTTTATCACATAAAGGTTCCAGTCATTACAGTCTTTCTTTTTTAATATTCTCCAAGAATTTTTTTTATTGAAATATAGTATCACAACCTGTCGCTTTGTTAATAATAATAAATTCTCTTACCTCAAGTGGTTTTACAGTCAAAGGAGCTATTAAATTCTCCAATACTTCATACTTGCCCATGTCTTTGTCTTTTTTAATTTGAATCCTTACCGCATGCTTCGTTTTTTTATTTTCTTCTGCCTTCTTTTTTGCTACTCCCCTTTTACCTTTGTTTATTTTCTCTCCATATGTTTCCTTTCCACTACCCCATGGGTACATAGTTGTACTTGTAATTATACATCGATCATTTCCTGATTCACCTCCATCAAATAGATTTCTTTGAAACATCTTCTTAGAATCCTGCACACATTTTGTGGTCTTGATATTTGCTCTTTCCTCTCTTTCTCTCACCACTTGATTATTTCCTTCTCTCTCTCTCCATCTGCCTCCCTGTTTCTACAGGCTACCTGTGTGACTGGAACAGAAATAGGAAGTGCACCTGCAAAATGGGTTCCAATCACAACAATGATGAGTAGGGTGTTTTATTGATATATACATTACATATTACTTATATATCTACATATTTACATTATTTACATCTATTTACAAATTTCCATACATTATAAACTTCAATTTAAGCATTTCCCCCATTCTTTTATCCAAAACCAAAACATTATTTTCTCCAGAATTTTTGTCAGTCCATTTTCCATTGTATTTAATTTTATTTAGTCTCTAATTCTATATAGTCCATGAAGCATAAAATATAACTTTGTCCATTTTATTCACTTATTCCTGTTTTTGTGCACCATGATAACAAAATTCTATTATGTCCATATTTATTTGCTCATATTTTAACAAACTTTTCACCTTATTATGGTTACATATTTATTTCCACAAATTAACACTTTCACATTTCAAAAACACATGCTCAGTAAACTCATACTATCCACATTTATTACATAATCTATGTTGCTTTTTCGTGTATTGCATATTTGCCTTAACCGGCAATTTTCTAATAGACAATCTCCATAAAAAATCATTACATTCTTTAAACTTTTTATAGTTATTATATCTCATCATTATGGCTTGTTTCTTATCTATTTCTAAATCTTTTAATGGATCAATACAATAAAATGCTTTCATATTATTTAAGTAGCATTCCTTTCTATTTTTCTCAAATGTTTTATTTTTTATTTTCCATAACACAATTTTGTTTTGGTACTCTTTCATTTCTTCATTCACAATGCTTTTACTTCTTTTTTAAACATCCATTCCTTCCCACAGTTTTTGTATTTATAATATAGTATCATATCTATCAAGATTTTATTTTGCGTCATATTTTTTTTAATACCTTATATAAGATTAAAGATGCTGCCTGTACTATTGGGTTTATTAATCCCAAGCCTCCTTGCTCTCATATATAGAATCCCTCTGTTGACTGTATTCAGTCTAGATCCCTATATAAAAGAAAACATGATCATCATTAGTTCCTTTTCATACTTAATAAAAGTCATATAGATGTTAGCAACATAAGCATCTTTTCCTATTACCATGGTGTTCAACAAGTGTGCTTTTTTCTATATAAAAATCTATATGATTTAAAAAAAAGTCATATATTTTACTTCTTTAAGTACATTATCCCATTGTTGTTGTCTGTATTCATTCCTTCCAAATATTATTCCTAATATATCTATATATTTTTCATTAACTCAATACCTTTTGTCATACCTTCAAAACCAAATCCTTTAGTTTTCTCTTTATTTATACTTAAACAATTTGTTTTAATTTATACTTAATTGTTCATTTACTTCTTCCATCCATACTTTATTTTTGGTGCTGCAGTAGTGTGGTCACCTCACAGTAAGACGTTGTCTTCTGTGTGGAGACATGCATGAATGGGCATACCTTCATTGAAGGTTGTGCATCAGGGCTGGCAACTCGGTACGTAAAAATCTACTGCCAATCATTAGCGGACCGGAGTTCCGCTGTGGTGACCCATAACCAGGAAAAGCCGAAAGACACAGCAAAATACAATATCATTAGCATAATTATACATTATTGGCAATTGTACTTCCTTCATGATTTTGTATCCACCGCCACTTGATATTTTATTAATTTCCTTCACTATTACATTCATAACAAATGAGAAAATCACACAACTAGTTGGGCAGCCCTGCTTTATTCCTCTATCTAGTTTTATTTTTCCTCAATCCAACCATTTACATTTAGCTTGACCATAGTTCCTTTCAGAACCAATTTTTTTTCTTACATTATATGCCTGTAAAATTTCCCATAATGATTTATATTGAATATTATCATAGACTTTACTTATATCCCTTATCAAAACCTTTGCTTCTGCATTTTTATTTATATCATCAATTATTTATCTTATTATCCATAATAACTCTTGACTTCCTTTTCTTCTGAATACATTTTGGTCATATAGTCTATCCATTTTTTGTAACCTTTTTGTTATTATTCTCATAAAAGTTTTATAATCCATATTATTCAATGTTATAGGTCTCCAATTTTTTTATCTCCTCTTTGTTTCTTTTTTTAAATATAAATTTTATAACTCCTACACATACCTCTTTCTCTTTAATTTCAGTTTCTAGCCATTCATTCGTAACTTCTATAAAAATACATGTTTGCCAGTCCTTCATTTCTTTATACATACCATATCCAATTCCTTCTACTCCTGTTGCAGAATTCATGTTAATATATTTCAGAATTTCATTCAATTCTTTCATAGTTATTTTTTTGTTCTAAATACTCATTATCTTCATTATTTAATTTTTCACCTTTAAAGTTTTGTTTTATATTTTCTTCTCTTTTAACAATTATTCCAATACATATTCTTTAATTATTTTATAAGTTCCTTATTGCTGTCTTATTTCCTAACCTTCCTTATTTTTAATTCTCTTATTAATTTTCCATATTTTATTATTTTACTCAAATATGGTGCTACCTCTTCTTTCTTTCCTTGTGAACAGTACTTTTGTTTATATAACAAGTTGGTCATTTTAATTGGATTAATTTTATATATTTCTCTTTCTTTTTCATAAAATGAATTTTTGTTTTCAAATAAGTCTCTGAATGTTTCTTGACTTAATATCTTATATCTCTCTTTTTTGTTTCTTTCTTTCTTCCTTGTACATTCTAGAAACACTTTTTTATATTTCTCTTTAAAATTAAGCCACCAAACAGTGCCATTCTCATAAAAATTTCTCATATTCATATGATTTTTCCACAATCCCATAAGTTTTTTCTCTTCTAAATCTAATTAATTTTCATTAATTCTCTTTATTTCTTTTCCTATTCTTATAAAATCTTCATTTCCTGTACTTTAACACATATAGCCACATGATCTAAAAATCCAGTATACCTAATTCCTTTTTTAACTTTTAAACTATCAGATATTAACAAATAATCCATTTCTGTCCTAATTTCATTCCTTTTGTAGGTCCAGTGGTTATTCTTCCATACACTTAACTTTCCACTTCTCATATTTTCTTAACCACTATAATGTCCATATAGAGAAAAGATACTCAATAATATTTTTAAACATCTTTCTGTTACATATGCATATAAAGCTATCTTTCTAGGCACATGTTTTTCCATCTCAACTCTGTTACCATAATTTGACCTAGTTCCACTATGGTTACATCTAATATTTTAATCCTTTCTTGACATAATATACATATGACCAAGCAGGTTTCTTTCCCCGTTTCAAAACTTGCACACCATTCCAAAGTTTTTCAATATTTGCTCTTTTTCAATATGTGCTCTTTCTTCCTCTGTTAGCAATCTAATAGCTTCTAAAACAATAATATGTGCATCTACTGCTGCACACCATTGCAGTACACCTATTTTCCTCTTAGGACTTTTCATACTGTTCACATTCAAAGCTAATATTTTCAGCTTTTAAGATCAGTTAGTACAATAAAATGTTTATCCCTTTCCTTTCTTATTTTCACTAAGCATTATATATTTGAATTTTCTTTTCCTTTCTTTAACTTTTTTCCCTTTTTATTTGTGGACCGGGAATGTCTGGCTGGGCTAAAAGTCCTGTTTCAGCAGAGGCCCGAATTTTCAAATTCTTTTTATTTCATACTGCACACCACTCAGCTTCTTCCTCACTTGTTTCCCATCTTTCTTTTTCCTTGTTACTTTCTTTAACTTTATGTATAACCTCTTTATCTGTCACAGCTTTTTGTACATTTTCTTGTATAACACATTCTTCTATGTCTTTCTGCTGTATAACTTAATTTTCATTTTCTTGCACATTCATTTCACATTCTAGCCATGAATGACCAGTATTGCTACTTCTTTGCACTTTAAATCACATTTTTTTGCATTATGCCCTGTTTACCACATAAATAATATCTTTTTTATCACATTCATTGATTAAATGATAATATTTTCCACAAAAATAACAAGTCTTTGGCTGACCCCTATATTTCACAAAATCCCTATTACCATGAACATTAATAATACTAGGTACATGCATAACATTATCATTTTCCATTTTCAGTATTACTCCACATTCCCATCCCCAGTCCATCATCCTCTTTCATCATATATTTTTGTAGTGTCCTTTAATTCTTTACATAGAGTTAACACATGCTCTTTTGCTTCAACTTCAGTTCTAAAATGAATCATACCTTTTTTTGTTGTTTGTGTGTAAAAAGCTTGCAAAACATATTCTGACCATGTGTATTGGCTAATTAGCAGGATAAGAAATGATTTACATTAAACCAAGAATTTTCAAATCAACTTATAAAAGTTTATTTAAAGCTTACATATATCATGCATAAATCAAAGACAATACATACAAATATATAAAGAATACATCACCAATTGAGCAAACTGTATGTTTGCCACACTTCGACTGGGAAGCCTAGTTTCAGCCAGGCTAGTTTCAGCCAGGCAGGAGACTCAATCAGGAAAATCCTGGGCAGTGTATCTACTTCACAAGTGAGGCTTTTGTTTGCCAAACAGTAAGCTCCAGTTTATATATAATAGTTGTTTATCATTTATTTATGAGAGTTAGTACTTTTTTAGTTTGGACTGGATCTTGCTAGAATATTTTATGGTGTTGACCACCTGCCCCAGAAGAAACAGCAGACTCTGCCAAATACAATGACTTTGTAATTTTGGGAAACTTCCTAACCAAGTATAGTTAACATATCCTGTTAAACACAATTTCAAGTACTTTTTTAACCAAGTATGGTGAATTAGTTTGGACAAATTTGAACAAGTTCTGGCAAGTTTGTAGACCAATAGCCAATATAAAGAAGGAAAAGAATGTTGAGATATAATGAGACAACAGTCAACAATCACAATCAATCTAAGTACCCCTTTTCATATCACATTTGTATCACATTCGGCTTCTTGACTATTGACTCACGTATATCCGACATTCAAAGCTCTATTTGCCTTTTATACACATAATAAGTTAGGCCCACAATTCCAAATAGTCAATTAGATCAAAATAATCATTAAAATTAAAATTGGCTATATTAGCCAATTCAGCAATTTAGTCCAAGATGCCGAACATCCAGTAAATATGTCCCAACAATTATGTGCTGTATCAGATTCTGTGTTCTTTGTTAGACTAATTTATTCTGCATACTAACACTTGTCATTTTATGATGTAGAATAGTATGATTTACTGCTTGTAAATGTTTTTCAAGGTGATGAGTATTGTTTAATGCTTTTTGCAAGGAGTTTCAATTAAATGTCAAGTTAGAACAATCTAGCATGTCTGGTAAGCATGTATGAAATATATTAAGATGTTTCTCTGGATGAAAAATGTATGTCTAGTTATGCCATACTAAATGAGTTACATTGCTTAAACAGGCCTCAAAAGGATGTCTCAGATTATATAACAAAGTTTAATTTGTTACTATACATATAAACTGTGGTGCTATTTCAGTAAACATTTTAAAAGTAGAAGGTAATATAGTCCATTGACATATGTTAATGAAATGCTGAAGAAAACATGGTTTATAAACTGGAGAATGTTGACCACAAATAACTCCATTCATTGTTTCAGTACATTGTTTTAATTTATGTGTTTTATTTGAAAAGTCAATGTAATTTCATCCAGATGTGGCAACCAGTACTGAAACAGATAGATAGGAGGTCCAAATACTAATGGTAAAGTTACAAACTGACACATTATCTTTGCATTTGTGATATTAGAATGTGTAATATAACCTGTACAAATGCCATCTGTACATTTTGTTTTTTTTTTTGGGGGTTTTTTTTTAGAAAATAATCTTATCCAATTACTACTAGGTATCCATTTATCAAATAATCATCTCCATATGTATTCATTATTAAGCATTGATTTTGTTTGTACAAAATTCTTCTGGACTGATATATAGAAAGACTGCAGAGTACATGTTCAGTTTACAAACTTAGTGACATTTTTATCAAATTTCAAACTATGAACTATGGAAGCATTAAACTGATCAAAAAAATTATTTTCATAGTCAACAAACTGTTTTTGTGTATGCCAAACTGTGGGATTCCATTGTGCTTGTAAATGTACAATTTGGGAAATATCTTGACTAACAGTTTTAATTTTATTAGCCAACACTTTAGTATCAATTTCATTTTAAGTTCCTAACTCAGTACTAACAACTCCCAATAAGGTGCTATTCCATACTCGCTTTTCTCTACACTTACCTGTCTTTGGGAAAGTAATATTAAAATGTACTACAGTTTTTTTGATGTTTCTGTCCCATGTATTTACATGCTGAAGGTACTTTTAGTATTTGATGAACTTGACCTTTAGGACTGCTATTTAATACAGTTATTTGTGAAACTCGTGCATTTTGATTTATAATTTGTGTTGCGTTCATACAGAATAGTATTGTAATATTTTGCGTATCAATTGTTTCATAATCAATATCAGTTCTATTATGACAAAGGTAATAATTTTTATATGTTTGTTCATAATTACAATTACAGCACCTTATATCCGTGTCATTCTTAATCATCATCATAATCCGCTCTCTACCCAGTAACTGAATATATGAGCTTCCTTTTCTCACCTTCCAAATGATCAAGTAGTTGCCGTCAAAAGTTAAATTAGCAATAGAACATCCTTGACCAGCAGGACAGGTAACATTCCCTTGTGTCCTGTTTTGTGTACTGTTACTCCATCCTCTCTGGATAACCATTGAATTCATTTTTATTGCTTTTACACCTGGTGTTATGCAGTCTGCTAAAGGGACAAGGACACCAACAATCAACACTACATTTATTGGAAACTAAATTTAAAGACAATAGTATGATTATTTTCATAGACAACATTTGTTTGCAGGTATGCATTCTCATTTTTCCTGCCATGGTTTCTAAAACTGGTTGCCATTCTCTCCAGCTATTATTTCTGCCAGTTTAGATGGTTTGTTCGGGCTATGTGCCCAAATTTTTGCTCTAGTGTTCAGATTAGCAGGGCCAAATTTTCCATCACTTTTAACTGTAAAACAACTGGATCTTCTCCGTTACTCACTTTTTCTGTTAAAATTGGTAAAATAATAAGTTGTGCCACCCTATCTCATGGCTTGATGAGACATTGGAAATTTCTCTGTTAGTTAAAATCACTTTAATTTCACCTTGATAATTTAAATCAGTTACCCCTGCTACCACCTGAACTCCTTGTAATGCCAGGCTAAATTTCACTGTAGTTAAACCAAAATGTTCGGGGATAATCTGAATTATTATGTCTGTTTCAATTATTTGTTTATCCCTAGGTTCCAACTTGTACAGGCATAGAGCATGTAATTCCAAACTGGGCAGCTTTTGATGTTGCTCTAAAAGGTGCTAATGCCCCATCTTTTATTTTCCAATAAGCAATTTGGTTTTCATTAGTTAATGTAGTAATTTGCAATAATGATGTTAGCATTTTCATTGAGTGTTTCTGTTTTTCCAATGTGCCTATTGTTCAAAATTTATAATGTTTTGTGCAAATGAACTTTTTAAGCGAGGTCCCATTGCCCAGTTTTCACAATTGTTCTTTTAATAAACTGTTCATTCGCTGAATCAAACCTGCTGCTTGTGGGTATTATGGAATGTGGAGCACCCACTCTCTATTATTTTGACAACAGAAATCTTGAACTATTTTCCATTTAAAATTAGACCCATTATCACTCTGAATTTGTAAAGATGTCCCATAATATAAAATAATTAGTTTTAGAGTTTTGATGTTACTTACCTGCATTGCATATGTACATGGAAATGCAATTAAATACCCTGAATAAGTGTCAACCTCTGTACATATAAATGTACATCCTTTGTTGACAGGTGATTGTCTTAAATAATCTATTTGCCAAATTTGACCAGGTAACTTTCCCCTTCCTAGATGACCTTTAATAATATGACAAAATGGTCCTTTCTGATTATGCTGACATACAGAACATTGTAAAATCACTGTCTTGATTGTATCTAATGGGAACATTTTACTCCTAGTTTGTGCCCACCTTAAGTAGCCTTCTCTTCCAATTGTTGACTTTTCTGATGTGCCCATTTAGCCATCCCAGTAAGTTCCAAACAGTTTTTTTCCACATCTGCTTCTGTGATCTCTATTTGTAATAGAATTAAACCATCATTTTAATTAATAGATAGGACAATGAGCATCCACATAATAATTCCCAGATTTGCTGCCAAAACTCTTTTCCCCAAACTTCTTTGGAATTAATTTTTTAATTAAATTACATTTTAATATCTTTTGTTTTACTTTAGAGAGAATCCCCCTATGACCCTGATGCCAATGAATTCCCAGAAACTTCATGGTCTGTGCTGGCTCCTGAACCTTAGTTGGATTGATTTCCCATCCTTTTGATTTTATGTGTTCAATTATCTTGTCCAAATACAAATGCACCTCTTCCTGTGAGGTTCCTTGTATCAATATATCATCAATGTAATGAGATATTTGCATGCACAATGGTAATTTAATTTAATCTAAATGTTCTGCCACAATTCGGTGGCAAATTGTCAGACTATGCAAATAACTCTGTGGCAGTCTAGCAAAAGTGTACTGCCTTCCCTGCCATATGAATGCAACCTGCTCTTGATTTTTCACTGCTATTGGAATGGTAAAGAAAACATTAGCTAAATCTAATTACTGCATGCCTTTATACAATTTATATCAATGTAATAGCATCAAGGACAGCTTCTGTCAAAGGTGGTGTATATTTATTCAGTTCCCTATAATCTACCATCATTCTCCAGGACCCATCAGATTTTCTCACTGCCCAGATGGAATTATTCCATTATGTAGTAACAGGACTCAAACCCCCCGCCTTTAAGAGATTGTGTATTGTCTCTCCAATTTCTTTATGTCCCCCAGGAGTTCAACATTGTTTCAGCCTATCTACCTTCATTGCTGATGGTAACTCTACCAGAGCTTTTTTTCCTTGTCCAATAATAACTGGTGTCACGGCAATATGATTTTAAATTCCAAAACTATATTGTCCATCTGTCAAATTTAGTGTTAGTCCTTTTAGAATGTCAGTTCCTATAATATACTCAAGTATAGGGACTATCAAGAACAAATACTGCTTTTTCGTTAATTGACCAATTTTCATTTCCAAAACCATTTGAACTGCTTCTGTCTATATTCCTCCTAAACAGTAATTGTAACTCTTTGTCCTCTAAAATGCCTTGGATTTCCATAAATCAGATAGGTAGGTCTCTGCTCTGGTATATACCAAGGCATGGACCCCCCATCTGTTCTGAGTTTTCCAAACTATTTCTAAATCAACATAAAGTCTTAAATCTTTTCGAGCCCCGCCACTTACCGGCACTTGGCTTATTTCATAATCATTTTTCTTATCATCTGAACCCCAAACCAAATCTTGATATAAATCCTTCAGACTTGGGTAAAGTGATGGGGTTGAGGTTCCTTTTTCAGGCTCAGCTGAAACATCTCCTGTTTCCTTATACACTTCCTGATTTCCTACACATTTGTTCTTATGTAGTCCTCATTTCTTATATATCTGCCACAAACTCTGTATGTCAACCCCATCTATTTGTTCCTTTTTAACCCCATCCTTCACCAACACTAAAAACATGTCTTTTTCTCAACACTCTTTGGCTATTTTCATGAGGTCCTTCTGATCTAATATCTATTCTCACTGGGCCTCATGCTCCTGAATCTCCTAACTGCCTGACAGCCTCACAAACTTCAGAAAGTGTGTTTCTTGTTTGATTAATCAACAATGTCATGATTACATGTTTGTAAGCAGGTGGTACTAGCCAAATTATTTTGTTCTGAACAGCGACTGACAATGCAGAGTTCATTAAGTTATTAGCCTGTCCAATTATCATTGCTGTTTTCATACCTATTTCCTTGATTCGCTGCACTGCATCTTTTAATGCGAACCAAGGTCTATCATTTGAGGGCGAATCTATTTCAGTTGCATATTTTTTATTACATCTGTATGCCACTAACTGCAATAAAGTAAAGTCACCACCCTCATATGTCTGAAACTTTTCTTTTATAGTCGGATCTATACTTAAGTGGCAAAACTTCCTAGAGTTTATTTGATCCAGGAGCACTCCTGATGTCCCACTGTCATATAATCAGACTACCCATGACATCCAAAATGTATTTTCCTTTTATATACATTTAGTATGTCTTCTGGGTGGCCACAGTGGTGCAGTGGTTAGCATTGCTGCCTCACAGCAAGAGGTTCTCTGGTTCGATTCTCAGCTGGGGTGCCTTCTGTGCAGAGTCTGCATGTCCTGCCTCTGGTCATGTGGGTTTCCTCCAGGTGCTCCGGTTCCAACCCACATCCCAAAGACATGCTGTAGGTGGATTGGACACTCTAAATTGGCCCTATGTGTGAGTGAGTGTGTGTGTGTGTGTGTGTGTGTGTGTGTGTGTGTGTGTGTGTGTGTGTGTGTCTTCTGTGGAAGGTTGGGCACCAGGCTGGCAACTCGACACCATAAAAAACTCCACTGCCAATCATGAGCTGACAGGTGATCTGCTGTGGCGACCCCTAACCGGGAAAAAGCCGAAAGAAGAAGAAGAAGAATACATTTAGTATGTCTTCTTAAAAATTATTTACTGATTAATATTGACTCAATGAAACAACATTCTGTCATGATAACTAAGACTGATTTATTTCAGCATGAGATAATTTATAGATATTATTTAAGCGCTCGTCATGACTGCCTTCCTTATGTGGTCAGCCTGAGAAAATTGTAATGTCATAATGGAAAAACAAATAAGCCATTTTAAAATGTGTCCAATAACTAAGATTATTCACTGTTTTATAAACATTTCCTACATCATTGTACAATGTATGAGAATAGTAGCCTTCACCTGTAGTTTTCTTTAGTTATTATAATAACACAATACAATACTGCACACAGTATTGAGTAGTAGTGAGTAGTAGTAGTGACACCCTTAAATTGATTTTTATGTATAGTGCTGTTGCATAATACTGTTCAAGTATTTTATGAATATAGTACATTTAAAACATATTCTACAATGAACAAAAATAGCATCACCAAATTCTTACTGAAACCATGTTGTAAAACTGAAACATATCTTTTATCAGTGTATTAATTATAAAATTAAAACGTACCAAGTCCTACACTATCTCCTACAGAAAAACCTCTATCCCCCACACAACATGGCTTTCCTCCTTCCCATAGTACTAACACTTTAATTCACACCTATATAGTTATTACCAATAAAGTTACAGATAATGACTTAGTCTCCTCCTTATTTTTAGACTTGTCTAAAGCCTTACACTCAGTTTGTCACAGTAAACGTCTACTTCAACCATTCTCATTAGGTCTGTCCCAACCCAGACTTCTATGGCTCAAAAGCTTATTCAATAGGTATCAGTCAGTAAAATGGCACTAAGCCCTTTCTCCATACCTCCCAGTCACCATCTGTGCATCAGAAAGTTCTGTCTTTGGTGCCTTCCCATTTTGACATTCTCACCTACATCCTCTACATCAACAAAACACACACTCATTAGCACATCTGCCAACATTGCACATCTCAAAACAATTACTCAGGAAGCCTTTGCAGCTACTGAAACATGGCTTTGTAACTCACATGCCATGCTCAATCCTAAAATAACAATAAATTACAACTTTTCCCCCAAATCCCCCTACCATGAAAAAACAAAATGTAAAGTCCTCTCTCTTGATAATACAACCATTGAAGTCACTTTTCATAGCAAATTATTAGGGATGATAATGGATGATAATCTTAAATTCAACCTGCATATATAAAATTGCATAACAAAAACTTATCAAAACTAGACATGCTTCTTATAACCAAAAACATTTTTACCAACACAGCCAAAGCTACACCTGCCACTACTTATCTCCTCCCCGTACTTCTTCATGGTGGTCCCATCCTTGCTAACCTTCAGACATCACAAAAAACAAAATATGAATAATGCTAATATAAAGTTGCTAAATTTGCAGCAAATACCCCTTTCAGAAACCATCACTGTATCGTACTAAAAAGACTCCATTGATTAGAACTGCCACATCAACTAATATATATATATAAAGCTTCTTACCACCTATAAAATTATCCAGAATCCATCGGCTTGTCCAACACTAAATAACATTTTCTAAAACTATGTTCCTAGTCAGTCATTAAAATCCACTGATGAAGAACTCTCTATCCACCAACCAAGCAAATTTGCTGGGTATTATCTGTACTTATACCATGTTGCTAAGACATGGAATTCATTATTTCTATCTATCCGGTAAATACCCACTCTACCATCCTTCAAAACCATTCTAAAAGAATGTTTGTAGCCAGAACTTGGCTCTCTTCTTGCTGCACACCAGGATAAACTATATCCCTAAATGTAACAAAGACCACTTCATACCATACTTCTCCTTCCTCTCCCTTCGCCACTCACTTCCTTACTTCTGTCACATTTGCTCTCTTGCTCTCCCTTTAAATATACTATAAACTTGCTCTTTTCTCACTTTGTATTGCAATTCCTGTTTGTGTTATACAACTTACCTTTAATTAACCTATAAACTGGCTAACATTTCTCTATTATTAAATCATTGCATCTATTCTTAACCAATGTTTTCATAATATGTCTAATTTGGTATAATTATTTATACTGCATTTGTTTTTGTATTGTATTTAAAGGCTGTAAAATGATTGTTCTTAACATTTTTTGTAATACTTTGGAGTTGTTCTCCCTTAGCCTTTGCTGAGAATGGACTCCTACCCAGATGGACTTCCCCAGTAACCAAATGTCAATAAATAAATAATAAATATATCTGTCACTGAATTTAAATAAAATCTTATATTGTACAATGAGTCAAAACAGTTAATCTCTATAGTTACTTAAACTGTGCAAGAAAAGTGAAATACATGTTTTTTTTCACAGTTGAAACAAAAATATCACTGTATTAATACATTTTCATTAAATGGTGTTATCCGTAATACAATTCTGTCATTGTAGTAGACACAGTGCTTTACTTGAATCATTTAAATATTTGGTTTCAATTCTGTCATACTTGACTGTTGCACTTTTTTTGTACTTATTTACCTGGGTAGAACACTGATCTCCATGGACCTTTTTCAAACTCAGCCTGGGAACACTGTCTGGTTAAGTGACTTGCTTAGAGTCACACACTTAGACAATGGAGGCTGAGGGAATCAAACCGTTGACCGTTGAACCATGGAAATGGCTAGTTAACAGCTCCTTAGTCTGCTACACCAACTGACAGAAACAGAGTGCATTAGAGCAGTAGAATTCTATTCCTGTTGAAAAGGAAATGTAACTCAATAATGCATAATGACCTGCAGTCATACCATTGCAATTAAACAAATTTTTGAGCAATACCATTAAGGTGTTTCATGACTGGACCATTTTTAAACATAACTACATTCTGTGAAATGAATTGAAACAATAGTAAATAACATTAATATATTCTTACTACAGTCATATTACAAAATTGAAATACACATTTATTATCTCAGTAAGAGAAGGGCTATAAATGGAAAATCTACTCGTGTACTCAACACAAAGTCTGTAATAAAATTAAAAAGTATGTTTTTATTAATCTGAACAACATAGTGTTTTTATTATCTCTTTTTAAATTACTTTTCTCATTGACTGGTTACACAAAACAAACTTGACCACTCAAAACTTAAAAAGCTAAACAACTTTAAGAACAATTGTATATTTAATAGTGCACTCAACACACACACGCATGCCTGGCACACACACACAAACAAATAAACATAAAACTGAAAAAGAAGAAACTTTAAACTGATAAATCAAAAAGGAAACAAATCAGAGCTGCGTCTCTGTACTTTATTATTTACATTAAGCGCTTTCATCCACAATGTTACAGACTTTTTTTCAGAATAACATGCCCCCCTCAGCACACACCTTTTGTATCCATCAATCTCACACGACACTTAAAAATTAACATATTTAATTATATTAATCCAATTATATTCAATTTCCCTAACCATTCTAAAAGGCCACCACTTACACTTAATCATACATAAAAAAACAGCTTAAAAAACAGTTTAAGAAACATCCACAATAAGCTTTCTAATAAATAACACAAAACATTATATATATATATATATATATATATATATATATATATGGGTCTACTTCAGAACAACAAATCCTCACAACACCAAAGATCAAAACACCAAGACCAAAACAACAAAACCCCACAACACCGAAAACCACATAAGTATAACACACACAAAAAACATACACAAATACATACACAACTGCCCCAAACTACCAACCACACCACCCTACACTACATATAGGCAGGGGGGCCCTCCACACCCCCCTACTTTAATATTTATATATGAAACTGCATTCCATAACCGTGCACCTCTTGTGTTAAGAAAAAAAGTTTTTTTTTGAAATGACCATCAAAGCTTTCAATTTTAAATACTACTTTTGGATATCATATCATTTAAACCAGGGGGGCCCAGGCATTACATCTAATCTGCCACCTCAATTATTTGTATTCTAGAAACAAATTGGTAGGGCCAGTCCTCAATCCTAGCTCCACAAATAAATAAACAAAATAAAAAAAAAACTTGCTATAATTAATGATATTACATTCAAATGTTATACAGGATCTTTGAATCTTAGAGTGTTGTTGATCTGAACTTAAACATAGACTGTTGTTGATCTGAACTTAAACATAACTTTAGTTAAGTGTTAATTTAGTTAACATTACAACTGATCTTAGTGACTTGACTAGTAAAACCCTTTGTTTAAAACATTATTACAAGAAATGGAAAAAAGTAACACAAGGCTTGCAATCACAGTCTACCATGTAACACAAAGTCTATCATACACAGTCTGCTGGAAGCTATTCCAACACATGTGATCATTCCTCAATGTCATATGTTTTCCATGAAAGGCCTCAGCATGTGTCATCCTACATTAATTTGTTACAGTATCTTCCTAACAATAACCACATAATTTTCAGTATGATCTATAAAATGTAAACCAGAGTCCTTCCAGAACCCTTGATGGTAAAGATGACACACTAAATCTTTTTATTAAGGCATTCATTTCTGTATTAGATAAACATGTCCCATATAAAGAGATGCATAGCTGAGGACAATGTTAATAACAGAAGTATGTTTAATCCCTACATTATGTATGTTTATTTGTTTTTACATTTAAGACTAAGATTTCTTTATGGTTTGTTTGTTTAGCATTTGTAGGGTATTAAGTCAGGTGGAGAGATTGTGTTTAACCTTTGCTGGTTAGCTGTGTGTGATAATGCAGGCAAACTGGGATTTTTTTTAGATGTTTTTGAGAAGGATTTTATTTATTTACTTATGAATGTATGTTGCATTTATTTACCCAGATAGTCCGACTGGGTGTTAGACCACTTTCAGTGAAGACCTGGGGAGAAAAGCTCCACATAAAGTACAGACAATAACAAGGACATATTTAACATAACTATTTTAGAGGTGCAATGTAAACAGTATTAAACTGGTGAGATATTCTTGATACAGATTACAGTTAGAATTTATACATCATTTTGTCAAGTAAGGATTTCAACGTAGTGAGCTAGGTAAAATAAGGTATTAGCTTAAACAAAAAAAATAATCATAAGGTAAAGACGCAAAGTAGTCTATTAAAAGTCAGGCTTGTCAAAGATAATTTATAACTTTCTGATGAGAGCTACAGCTTCTATGAAATGTGGTAGAAAGATATTGTAGAGTAATTCATGAATGTAGACAGTATAAACAGTGAAGTCTAGAAGAGATTTGCAGACATATAGTGTATGATGTAAGGGAATCTACGGGAATTATTTTTTTATCCTGGTTCATTGCATGAGCAAAGCCAATGGCTGTATAGATGTTCCCTGAGCATTTTTTTTAAATTGAGTGTTACTAGTTGTGGCGCTTAAGTCTAGAGGTAGGGAATTCCACATTTTGGCTACATAGCTAGAGTAGAGAGAGTCTGCTGAGGGATTTGTAGGTTTGGTAACTTTTAATAGAGATTTGTTGAATGAGTGAAGCTTTCTGTGATTAGAATATGGATTAAGCAGATTCTGCAAGACAGGTATTTTGCCTGGTTCATTAAATAACTTATTTGCCATTGACAGCTGGTTGTAATGTAGGATTTGTGGGGAATTCTAGCCATGATAGCTTTTTTATTATAGAGCAGTGGTGTGTTTTGTAAGAGGACTCACTGGCAAATGTTGCTATTTTGTTATAGCATGTTTCAAGTTTTCCAAGGTCTATTTTTCTGAGGTTAGAGAGTATAGATGAGACATAAAGAAGTGTTGAGGGTAGGTGTGTTCTAGCGAAGGTGACTTTGGTATTATTCGATAGGAATTGTTTGTTTTTATATAGGAAGCCCATTTTTGTGAACTTTCTTAACTGTTTGTGATATATGCTCTTCAAGTCTTGTGTCATTGTTAATAATGACACCCTTGAGTTTTTTCTGGGTAACAGGTATGATCGTTGTGTTATCTGAGGCAGTTATGGAAAACATGGGTGGGTGGTTTGTGGCTGTAGTAGGGTGGAAGATTATGAGCTTGGTTTTACTAGGGTTAAGTATAAGTTGTGAGTTGGTGAGCCATGTTTCAACTGCTCTAAAGGATTTTTGTGTTCTGTCCTGTAGTTCTTGAAGGGAGTGGCCTCCACATATTAGTGTGGAGTCATCTGCATATCTCCCAAAGAGGCAAACATCATCCAGGAAGGCCTGACACACTAATAACTGGTGCCAAAGTCATGGTCTAAAACTCAGTGCTAAGAATGTATTCATGTGACTCACAGATAGGACACAAGAAGAAGGACAGGTGAGTCTATCTCTACAGAAATGCCATTGATTTGCAGAGTACCCTAGGGCTCCATGCATGGGACACTCCTTTTTAGCATCTATTTCTTTGAAGCCAAGTCAAACATCAAAAGCTTTTGGATGACCAAGTTCACAGACAATTGAAAACTAGGCATAGTCGTAGAATTCCCAAGGATGCAAACATCCTCCAAGAAGCCCTGGCACAAGTTAAAAAGTGATGCCAGAGTCACAGTTTAAAACTCAGTGAATAAAATGCATAAAGGAATCTTTTGAAAGGATGACCACTCCCCCTGGAAATTACTGCACTGTTAATACAACCCTAAAAGCTGACCCTGTGGTCAGGGCTTTGGGAATACATGTAGACAGGGATATCTTACAGGTCTTTGACCATCATGTGCCTATTTTAGTATGGAAATCATTCTATGGTGCAAAGGTATAAGCAAGGGTATGGCTTCTATGTCTAAAGGTGTCATTACTCCAATGTACTTGGCCCTCATTAGACCAATTATTCAATACAATGACATTTTTGGTATATACCTATCATGGTATATGCAACAACTGGAGTATTCACTGAGGTTCCTCTCAAAAAAGAATATAAGGTGTAGACAACACATCCTACAAGGATCATCACAATGCTTCATCCTTGTACTCAGTCTCTTACAGACTGCTGAGAGGTGATCTATGCCTGGCATTCAAAGCATTCTTTGATCCAGCCCTTATATAACTATTGCCCATCCAAAAAGCAAATAGCATCAGAACCACCTGATCTGGGAACCTAAACCTCATTTACAACATAGACAAGACATGTGATGTTAGACCAGTCTTGAGCACAATGACCCCTTTGGTAGCCACCTGCCAAGGCATGTGCAACAGCTGGAGTATCCACAGAGGTTCTTCTCAAAAAGAATACAAGGTGTAAACAATGTATTCTATGAGAATGACCTCAGAGCTTTATCCTTGTACTCAGTCTCTTGCAGACTGCAAAGAGGTGATCTTTTCCCAGCATTCAAAGCATTGTCTGAGCCAGCCCTCGTAGACCTACTGCACATCCGCAAAATGAATAGCATTAGAAACATATGATCTGGGGACCTTAACATCACCTGCAACATAAATAAGACATGTTTGAGGGACAGGAATGTGTATGAGAGATTACCCCATCTCTGGAACAGGCTTCCATCCACGTGAAGCAGAGTTCCTCCCAGCAACTTGGATCAGTGGATGAAGAATCATAAATTTACCCTTGGTCTGACACTTATGTCTCTATTAGAAAAAGTTATGCTTTTAAATAAATGACCACTCAAGCCCAAGTTATGCCCTGTATAAAATGACCACTCACACCCATGGTATGCCCTCTTATAAAATCAGTGGTATCAAACCCTTTCAGATACACATGGGAAACATGGCTAGGCATAACAATTTTCTTTAAGGATGTCAGCCTAATAAACACCCTACACCACCTTGGTCATGTCTGCTAACCCTAATTCTACCCTACCCCATCCCTTACCTAACCCATCATATTAAGTTACAAAACCCCCTTTTCCTAACAAATCAAGACAAAAGGACACAGAACAGCAATCAGATCAATCAAACACAACAGTAAATCCATTTCTTTACCCAATCTTAACCTGCTAACACTCAAGACATACACACTACTTCCTATAATGCTGGCTTGTGCATTTTCAAAACCACCATCTTTTCCATCCACCACTTCTTTTCCTGCATACTCCTACATAGCTACACTGTAAAAAGCATGAATTCAGCCAAATGTGCTTCTTACAAATGTGCAGTCACTCATTTGTCTATTTGCTCTTGTGTTGTTACTCATTTGTGTTTCTTACATATAGTCTTCTACCATGTGAATGACAACCACACATACACACACACACACACACACACAAATACATATAAATATAAAAAAAAAAATATATATATATATATATATATATATAGATATAGATATAGATATAGATATAAATATAGATATAAATATATAGATATAGATATTTATACGCATTTATATTATCCTACAAAAGTGGAGAGAGTCAGATATATGAACCTTTTAAGATGTAAAGGGCAAGAACTCTTAGCAATAACATTCCTGTAAACTCTTAGTCTCAAATCACAAAACATGGTGATATTAAGTTACTGTCTACATTAGTTAGCTATGCAAAGCTCTCTGGCTTGTGACAAACATCTTCAGTTAGCAGTGTGTCCTGCGGCTAGAGAACTCTAATGCCTATTTGTTCCATGGACAGGACACAACACATTATGGGCATATGGTAGTTAGTATAAGAATTTAACAGGTGCCATGGGGGGGTTATTATTGGGCAGATACAATGGGTCCTGCACTCCTGATTACCTTATCCTGATAATTGTATGTTCTGGTTGTTTGGGCTCACTACACAGCTTTAAGCTTAACTATTGCAGAGGACATTTGGTAAAGACCTATTAAAGCTATTCATAGACTTCATAGACATTTTCTGTTATTATTTCCATATTCTGCATTCAAAATTACAGGAGCAAAATCATTCAAGATTAGATATTAATCAATGGAATGAATCCTCATCTATTTTTGTATACCTTCTCAGTTTTTTAATTGCACAGGTGGTTGTGGGACATAAAGACGTAGTATGTAAATGTATTATGTAATAAGTTTATTTTAGAGACTTACAATTTCATTTCAGTAGCTATTTACAGTTCATCCTCCTATTTTGTTAACTGTGATGATGTCTGATAGGATATGCAGTAAGAGTGTTTTATATAAATGAAACGTGTCACTGGCTGAAGTAATAGCTGAAAACAGGTCATGGTCACTCACATATACTTTCCTTTGAAGAAGAAACAAGCCATACAACATAGATGCAATTTCATAGACTCAGTCATAATTTCTAGTGTGTCATAATGTGGTGCAGAGCTTTAATTTTCAAGTCAATTTCCAAGGAAATTTCTCAAGATCTCTATTCTTAAAAACATAGGTAACATGCACACAAGTCATTTCTCTTTAAATGTTCTACTTCAGGGTACATGAAACAGAAACTAGGCTTATAAAAAAGAAGAGTGCTGTTTAGTTATACATTAACACATCAGTAATTACTACAGGAAGTATTTCACAAACAGGGGAATTTTGGGGTACCATTTCTAATGATTTACTTGTTTTTAATACTTGTTTATACTTTCTGAGCACCACATCCCCTTATTAGATGGTAGTAATATCCTGATTAGCTGAATAAATTACAGAATGACTGAACTCCAATGTTTCTGTCTCTTCTTATACTATTTTACATTAAGTTTGGATAATCTCATTTCAGAAATTAGAAAAATTATACTTTTATTTTAAATACTGTCCTTTAGCTATTTTAATTATTTCAACAAAGTGATCAGAAACAAAGCAAGAATAGGGCTAAAGAAGGATTCAGGACCATTCTTATGACGGTCACCGAAGAGGATAGAAATGCCTACAATCAAATCAGAATGCCTTAAAAATGACTATGCCTTCTGATCCAAAGAAAACACAGCTGTAAAACTGCAGTAACACACTTAAGAAAGTCCATTGTGACATAATGCACTATGAAGCAGATTGGGCATATTTTATTCCCATAAATTGATCTGTAATTGATAATTATCAGACAGTAGATAACAGGGCACATTCGACTGTCCAAGATGATATTATTTTGGAACAGGAATGCCCCATCTTACATTGACCGCAATGATTTGCTAATCAAAGGAAAGATTTAACCTCTAAAGGTCCCATCCCTCCAGTATCTACTCCAACCCTATCTCACCACCAGACCACTATGATCCAGCAACCAAAATCAATTACAGGTTACTAGAGCCAATAACACTGCTGAAGAAGCACTATTCTCCAGCGCTATAGCCAAATTATGGAACACCTTCCCCCCCACAATAACCTCTGAACCATCATGCACCCACTTCAAAGTTTTACTTAAAGTGCACCTAAAAACATGCTGGATATGCCCTTGTAACTCCCCCCTCTAACTTCTCCCACTCCATCTACCCTCTACCTCTCTTCCACCCCACAAACTACCTTTGATTACAACAAGCTCTGATACGTCCATGCCTATCTACTTATTATATGGCAGTAACTTCTTATTGTAACAATTGTTAATATCTGCTATCACTTCGTGGATAGAACAGATGCTAGTTATCTACTGTACTATATTCTTCATCTGTAACTATGTCTGTAACATTTTAATTGCTAGGATTCTTCATCTGTAACTATGTCTGCTATATTTTAATTTGTGGAGCTTTTCTTCCCGGGCCTCCGCTGAAAATGGACTTGCATCCAGTTGGACATTCACAGTCAACAAATGTAAATAATAATAATAATTTGGATCAGTTAAACCTTCCCAACAGGAAATCGTTATGTACAGCAGTGAGTTCTACAACAGAGAAGACAGAGGAGTAATGGCCAAGGACGTGGCCAACAGAACCATTAAAATGTATTCCTTTTGAACATGATACATTTTAAGGCACTGTTGCTTCTTGTGACAAAGATTTCAATATTTTTGGATACAGTTCATTGGAAATTAATACAACTTATTTCAAACTTTTTAAGAGGTTTCATGTTCATGCCGGCAACAAGAGCAGGAATAGTATGGATGCTTGTTGACATACATTTATTTGTTCATTAATTAAAATTTTCTCTACTTATTAATGAGAATTTACACAAATATATTGTAAATATAGGTACTAGTTTTAGAAAAAAAAATTACTTTTAATCTTCCATTGACCATCTTATTTATATGTTTGAAAAGATTTGTGAGAAGGAAATACATAAAGTACTGCATATGAAAGTCACTAACCCTCGATACAATTTTAATGTTGATAAAAAATTTTATTACATGCATGATAAAAGACACAGGTTAATGAAAGTAGATAAATGCAGTGCTCTTGTTATTACAAAAGAAGAAGATTTTGTAAATAGAAACAGCACTCATATCAACACCTACAGCCACATCTCACAGAGCCTCGACTTCTAAGCCCATAAGGCAAGCCACAACACAAGCCAACATTCTGATCATTGGAGAATCTTTCCATCAAGTTGAATAAGGAGAAAGTCATGGTCAGTTGCTTAACAGTGGCTAGGAGCCATCACATTATGCATGCACTCAGGTCACTGGAACACAAGTACCAGTATGACTCTGTCCATGTGGGTGTAAATGACCTGAGATGTACCTCCCTAGACTGTATGAAGAAAGACATCACGGAGCTCTCAGAATGTGTCCAAGGCTAGTATAAGTCTATCTTTGGGGATTATTTTACCTTCTCCAAGAATGATGCCACAGTATGAATAGAAGATGACTGACTTAATTTCTGTTGTCATTTTAAGGGTGTGCAATATTTGTCAGTATGGAAGAAGATGGTCACCAGACCAGTCTGCTTTGCCAGGGATGGTCTTCACCTCTCCCCTCTAGGCTTTTGAATATTAGTAAAACTTGTCCTCTTGCATAGTGCCTTTTTTAGGTAATGCCACACTGAAAGTACTTCTGATGTAGCAAATCAAAGTTAGGAAAATCTAAAGGCATTACTGCTCAGTGCTAGGAGTCTAAACAAGAAACTCCACTCCCTACAAGCTCTTCTTACCCTAAAGAATGCTGGTGTCTGTACAGTCACTGAGACCTGGTTTATAGCTGTTGGTAGCACACTGGCAGTGCAAGGCTATAATGTCTTCCAGACATTTAGACCAGCTACTACACAGACGGGGACTAAAGATGGATGTGTCTTCAGTTATAAAACAAAAATAATTTATATTATCAGGCTGATCAAACAGGACAATGCAACTGAGCTTGAAATCATTGATATCACCACAGGCAAAATCCAATACCACTTCCTAGCCAGCTGTAGACCCCCCTCTATGACCCAGATAACCAATAACATGTATTTAACCTTACTGGAAAACTCACCATTCAACCCAATACCATATTCATGAGTGACTTTAATTACCTGACTATTAACTGGAGATCATATATGACACAAGTAGAGGCACAGAGATTCCTGGATTTTGTAAACACAAACTCCGCAGTCCAGATTGTCAATTTGTCAGCCAAGGGTGCAAATATACTGCACTGGGCCCTCACTAATATGGGAGAGTGCTGCGCATGCCATAATCTGATGTCTTTGCTGGTAATGTCAAACCACAAAACAGTTTCCTCTGAAGTAAAAATAAAACCTGCAACCCCAATTACCATGGAATGTTCATGAACTACTCTAAGGCTAGGTTTCTACTATTAAGTGATAACCTGCTAAAGTTTCATGTCCCCATAAACCCAGAGAACACTGCTGCCTATGCAGAACTGTTCAGAGAAACCTTATACAAGCATGTCAGTGGCTACATAGAGGCAGCTGGATCCATCAGGTAAAAGTACAGAACTAACTCAAAAAACAAGCCATCTTGGTGGAATCGCAACATCATTAGGCCGTATAACAAACAAAGAGATGAAAATAATGGCAAAAAGTAGGAGGAGTAGCAGTATAAAAGCACTCCCATCACACTAAACAAACAACTCAGGGGACAAAGTCCACCAAAGCCAAATCTGAGATAAATTTGGACTCCCAGGCCAAAGGCAACTACAATGCATTCCTTAGCTATGTCCACAACCTCAAAGGCAATAAATTGTGTGCAGAGCTCTTTGTTAATGGATCCACTTATACTGAGTCAGAAGAGATATCAAACTCACTGGCAGATAAATTCATCTCCAACTTTACCCATCTATCCCCCTCAACCTCCCTTCAGCAAATACCATCCAATATAACTCCATCTACTACCACTAGGGAACATGTCCTCAATGCTCTGTCTAAGACCAAGATTACTACACCTATAGCCCCAGCCAGCAGCCCAGGATGCATTCTAAATAGAATGAAACATGAACTGTCAGGCACTCTGGAACTGCTATTTAATTTTATCCTCCAAACAGGCTTTGTGCCTCAAAAATGGAGAACAGCAACAGTCCTCCATCTGCACAAAGGTGGGCCATCTACAGACCATGGAAATTACAGACCCATAAGTCTCACTAGTCTCATATGCAAAGCTATGGAAAGCATTATGATGGAAATGATTAGAAATGACATAGGAAACCTCCATACACTTGGCCCAACCCAATTTGGTTTTGTCAAGGGCAGGTCATGCCTACTCAGCCTGGTGGACTTCTTTGAGAAGGTCACCAAAGCAATGGATGAGGGCAATACAGCTCATAATGCTTACCTTAACCTGGCCAAAGCATTTGACATAATACTTCACTAAGGCATTGTTGATAAACTGAAGAGGTTAGGTATAAACCCTTATGTCCCCAGTGGATAGCCATCTGGTTCACATACAGGACCCAGGAAGTTAGAATTTTGTAGTCCACCTCTACAAAGAGGCCGGTCACAAGTGAAGTCTCTCTGGCATCAGTACTGGGACTGCTCCTTTTTGGTATTTACTTCTCTGAGATTAAGACCAATGTCAAGGGCCTCTGGCTGACCAAATATTCAGATGATTGCAAACTAAAGAGCAGTCATATAATCCCCACTGACACTAATGTTCTCTAGGAAGGGCAAACGCAGACAAATAACTTGTGTCAAAGCTGTGGACTAAGACTAAATGCCAAGAAATGCATAATAGAATCCTTTGGTAAGTCATCCACCCCTTTAAGAGTCTACCTAGCAATCAAGGACTTGCAGACGCACATAAACAGTAATGTAGCATTTGACCATAACCTGTCTACAGCAGTGTGGAAATTATTCTATGTTGTGGAACTTATAAACAAAGGTATAGTATCTAGGTCCAAGAAGGTCATTGTTCCACTGCATTCAGCTTTCTTCAGAACTGTCATTGAGTATGTACGTAACCAAGCACATCCAAGCATTGGAATGCCCACTCAGGTTCCTCCCTAAAACAATACAAGGCATAAGTAGCATGTTCTATGCAGACTGCCTCAGAGTCTTTTCCCCAGTTTTCTGGCTCTTACAGGCTGTCGAGGGGAGAACTATGCCTGGCATACAAGATATTGTCAGAACCTATCCTAATTGATCTCCTGTATATCTGCAAAACAAACAGCACCAGAATTAGCTATTCTAAAGGCTTAAACTTGCCTGTGATATAAGTAGGACCTGCTGGAGTGACAGGTATGTATGCCAGAGACAACTCTTTCTCTGGAATAGACACCCACACCATGTGAAGTGTACTTCTTAACCTCTCAGAGCAAGAAATCTGGATAAAGCCATAAATAAAAGCGAGACAAAGGTGCAAAAATAGGGACTTTTTTAAAATATTGCTCTGCAAACTTAGAAAGTTGATAGGATAACAGGTTTTGCATTAGCATGAATTTTCTGAAGGTATGAAGTCTGAAACTCAAATGTCTGTCATTATTTTCTAACTTCAATTTTTAATAATTTGCCACTAATTTGCCAGAAAACCACAATTTTATGAAAAATGGACCAGAAATATGAGGTAAAAATCTGGACATTCTGCAAAAAATACAGCTTCTTTTACTGTATTTGTGTTTCCTCCTCCTGCTCCATTACTTCATCTTGATTTTTCTTCTACTTGCTGCGGCTTGTTCTCTAAAGTTTTCAATTGCATCTTTTCTGTTGCATTTGTTACTGCTTGTTTATAGCCTGTTTAAATGGTGTTATTCTAAGCTCTTAGTTTTAGTTTAGGCACTTGGGCTTTAGGCTTACCCCTTAGCACTTCCTGACCTTCTCTTTCAGATTCTGAAAAATATGGATGGAAAATTTCCTACAGTTTCTCCTGCCAGTCTGGTTGATATGGGCATCCTGAGACAGTGTAGCAACTGTCTTATGTACACAGACAGCCACCTACTACTACCACCTAGGAACACAATTTGTGAGTGATGCAATTATATTAGGAACCTAGAATCCATGCTCTCTCCCTCACAAGCCAGTATATGTGGCACTGAGAAGGTTGTCAACACAATCACTGCACCTCAAACACCACCCTCACCTAAACAGCACACACCCACATATGTGGAGGTCTTCAACAAAAACATACCCAAACAAAGGAGACCTCCAAGGCAAAAACACACATGATCTCCACAGCCCTCCACACTGCATGCTATGCATAGTTCACATACCTGTGTCTCACAGCCACTAAGGCTTAACCATAAATCCAACATAATAGTCATAGGAGACTCCATTGTGAGACACACAAATGTGTCTCTCACCTTACTGGATAAGGAGAAAGCCATGGTTAGTTGTCTGTCAGAGGCCAGAATCCACCATATCACACATGCACTCAAGTCTCTCAACAACAGGTACTGTTATGACTCTGTAGTAGTCCATATTGGTGTGAATGACTTAAGATGTACCTCCCTGGACAATATGAAGAGAGACATGATTGAATTCACTGAATATGTGTCTCAGGCAGGTATGTCCCTAGCCTCAAGCAGCATTCTACCATCACTCAGAATGATGCCTCAATACAAACAGAAAATGATTGACTTTAACAATTGGATTAGTTTCTGGTGTCATTCCAGGGGGATCCATTACTTGACAGCCTGAGAAGATATGATTGACAGACCATAATGCTTTGCCAGAGATGGCCTGCATCTGTCTCATTTGGGCTTCAGGCTTCTGGCAAAGGAACTTGCCTCCCCCATAATGCCTTTTTTAGAAAAAGTGATGAGGTTAAAACTACTAACATAAAACATTTCAACAAAACCCAAATTAAAGGTCATGCTGTTAAACCCTAGGAGTCTAAACATGAAACTGCACTCATTGCAAGCATTCTTAACCCTGGAAAATAATGACATCTGCCCAGTCACAGAAACCTGATTCAAAGGTGCGGAGAGCACCCTAAACATACCTTGATACTCATCATATCATGCATTCAGACCCCATATTGTGGGTATTTAATCCAAAGGAGGTGGAGTTTCAATATATATCAAAGACATACACACCTCCAGGCTAGTCACACAGTATGATGCACAGGAGACACTCCAGGTGCACTTGACCATTGACAAGACCCCTATACAAATCATAGCTAGCTGCCAGTCCCCATATCTGACTCAAGATGCCCAAAATGCCTAAACAAAACTATTGGAATCTATCAAGATTCAACCCTTTACCCTGATCCTGGGTGACTTTAACTACCCAAATATAGACTGAAAGAACTACTCATGCCAGAACACAAATGCCAAGAGATTCCTCAATTTTGTCAATGTAAATGCTTTGGAACATCTAGCTGATACCCCCACGACAGGTGATAAAATCTTGGAGTTGGTATTAACCAACATGAGTAACCACTGCAGCATCCCTGCAGTATCATCCTCCCTTGTTAGATCTGACCATAAAGTGGTCATGTTCGAAGTCACCATCTCCCCCAACCCAAAAACTTCTCCAAAGCTAATTACAGCCTCCTAAGGGATGGTATAAACAGCTTCACAGCCCCCTCCCCCTCTCTAGGAACTGGCACCAGTATCCAAAAGTATACCAAATTACTATATGAACATTTATACAGATGCATGGAATCAGGAATACCTGACAGGACTAAATCATCCTCCACAAGGAAGTAAACTGTCTGGTGGACATCTGCAATAAACAAACTCTATAACAAAAGAAAAAAAAATTGCTGTCCAGTACCAAGAAGGAGCAGGTGCCCAACTGGAAGCAATCTCTCCTTAGGCTAAACAAGCAAATAAGAGCACTAGTGAAATCCTCCAAAGCAAACTTCGAGTCCAAATTGGCCACATCTAGTAGAGACAATCATAAGGCTTTCTTCACATATGTCCGTAATCTTAAAGGTAGCACTCAGATCTGTTCAGAACTGGTGGTCAAGAACACCACATATACAAATGCCATATATATATAGCAAACTTGCTGGCTAACAGATTCAGTGAAAATTTCACCCCCCTGTCCCCATCATCAGTAAATTAGGACATTCCCAGTACCCACCCCCTTCCCATTATATCTAGGGATCAGGTCATCACTGCTCTCTCAAAGGCAAAAAATACAGCCTCCATGGGACCTGAAAACATCCCAGGCTGCATCCTACATGAACTCAAGCAGGGATTTGTAGCACCATTAGGTGCCCTATTCAACCCATAGTCTGAGTACCGGCTTTGTCCCAGCTGAGTGGAGGACAGCCACTGTCATCCATTTACACAAAGGTGGAGCGTCGACCGATCTGGGAAATTTTAGAGCCATTGGCCTAACTAGCCTGATCTGCAAAGCCATGGAATGGATTATCATAGACCTCATTAACAAGGACATTGGAAATTTCCAAACACTTGATCCCATACAGTTTGGCTTTGTCAAGGGGAGGTCGTGTCTGTTAAATTTGGTCAACATTTTTGAGACAGTCACCAAAGCCATGGATGAGTGGAAGACAGTGCACACCACCTACTTTGACCTGGCCAAAGCCTTTGACACTATTCCCCACTCGGGCATAATAGATAAACTCTCTCAACTAGGCATCAATCTGTATGTCATCAAATGGGTAGCTATGTGGCTCACTGATAGAACCCACCTAGTCAAAATAGGGGAAGCCACCTAAAGCAGTAGACCCGTATTGAGTGGTGTACCTCAGGGTTTGGTCTTGGGGCCCCTGTTATTTGGGATATACTTTTCTGAGATGCAAACCATGGCTGACCAAGTTTGCAGATGACTGCAAGCTGGGTGCTGTCATAAATTCGCCTAGTGATGTGGACATCCACCAAGAGGGTCTCAGTCAAACAAATGACTGGTGCCAGAAACATGGCCTGAAGCTGAACACAAAAAAATTAATTATCATTCCCTTTGGGGAGAGAGAGATGTCCCCACAAATTATCACATTAATAATAACGTCCTAAGCATGCAGTCACTCGTCAGGGGATTTGGGCACCCAGATTGATAGCAACCTGACTTTTGACCACCATGTTGCTTCCAAAGTATGGAAAGTGTTCTACATGACATACCTCATAAGTAAGGATATCTCATCCAGGGACAAGGAGGTCATAACATCCCTGTATTCTTCCCTTACAAGGCCCATTATTGAGTACAATGCCCCATTCGGCATGTACCTCACAAAGCATATGCAGCAGCTGGAGAGACCACAGAGGTTCCTCACCAGGAGAAGATAGCATACTGTTTTGCATAAAAAAAACTGAAATGATTTATACATAAATTACAGGAATTAAGGACAAAATCTGTAGTCTGATGTAAAAAGTATGTCTTAAAAAGGCATTATAGGTATATTAACAATATGAATGCTAGAATAGCTGACATTTATCAGGGAAAACAATAGGTTTCCCAAGACTGGAGATAGGCAGACAGCCAGTAGTCTGTTTGGATTTTCTGGAGGAGTCCTGGCTATAGTCATCAATCCTTCACTACATGCTCATAGGTGATAGATTGGGAATGAAGTGATTAACAGCTCAATAAATTGTCCATAGGGAGCATGGAAAACAAAAAGAGGATTTAAACATTGAACTGACAGCTACTTATTACCCGTGCATATCCTCATGCAAAGTAATGATATGACCAGAGTGAAAAGCTGCATCCAGAAGCCTACCTAGAGAATTCTGCACTGCTGTACCTGCAACAAGTCACCACCTGCAGCCCAAGAGATAGACACCACAACGTGAACCAACATGGTGATGTCTGCTAGAGGAATATGATGCTTGACCTTGGCATTCTTCCTCAGATAGAAATAAAATATATTGATGGTAGTTGACATGCTGTCCTTAAGTACAAGAGGATAACTGAGAAATGCACCAAAATAAAATACAAAAGATATAAATTCAAAGTTATTGTCTCCATAAGGACAGTAGTTTTACAAGGTTGCTGAACCCAAAGAACGTTTCTTGAAAAAGACAGTAATTTGAGGTTTATTTCAGAGTAGAAAGACAATGAAAGAAATACTGTCAGAGAGAAGTGGACAATCAAGTTAATAACTGTTGCCAAAGATTCAAAGCAAGTTTAAGACAGCTAAGAAGGCCTTGGGTTCAGATTACACAAGATCACTCACAGACATGAAACAAACTTTCACTTCTTTATAGCTGTCCTCAGAAATTTTTGTACAGAAAACTGCATGGGTTAACCGTTAGAACACATGAGGTATCATGGGGAAAGCCAGCATAATATTTTTGTTATCAACAAATAAAGGGTTTAGCATTCTTACACAAGTTGCATAACATGTTACCCCAATATAATGTAATCAAGAGAAATATAAAAGATAAAGGCTGTTACATCAAATTCATTTTATCCCAAAGAAAGTTGATCAGTAGTAGGGTGTTTTGAATTTAAACAGACATATTAAAAACCTGAAATTCAGAAAGGAAGTATAGAAAAATATTTTTTTCTTGCTTTTTTGGGAGCTTGAATGTTTACATTGTATACCAAAGATGCTGCTTGGTATGTATCTATTTACAGCTCTCAATAAAGTTTTGTTATGTTTCAGGTTTATCATGTACACTCCCATTTTTCATTTCCCCATTATGGTCTAGATTCTACAAGAACGTGTTGCCAATGTTTGATTCTAACAGTACTGGCACTGTGATAGTAAGGCATTCACATTGATACATTAATTTTAAACAGTTATTTGAGTAGTTTACCTCATTCTGTTTTTAGACTGACAACATCTTAAATCCTCTCAGAATGTTTCTGTGATCAATATTGGATTCTTTTTTGGACAGAGTATCACCTCTGTTTTGCATGGTGTTTTTCACTAACTTAGGCCATGAGTGATTTTAAAAATAAATGTAGGTTTGGATATGAAGAAGTTCTGTTATTCTAATGGAATAGATCGATTAAGACTCAGATTCTTTTGAAAAAAAAAATATATTATTTCATTTCTTCTGTCTCCAAAGAAATGCTATAGCATTTATTTATTTATTCATAAATAAAAACACAAATACAAAATACTAAGGAGAAGAATGTTTGGAAATCATGACTGCATAATTTGCTAAATACATAAATTTAAAATTCATTTCTAAAATGGGATTGCCAGGTGAGAATTGTACACAAGATTTCAAGGAAAGGTTTTTCTTCCCTCATTCTGTCGACAGCCACACAACAGATATGTTGTACACAGGTAAGGATATTCACACGGATGACCTGATGATGTAGGTACAGTCTCCTTCTCAACTAACCATGCTCATCAAGTTCAAGAAAATGGGGCACTCCATTTACTGATCAAAGCATTCAGCATGCAGGTGTCATTTGCAAAAATAATACTATGTAGGGGCTAAGTAAACTAAATAATCAAGAAGGGTATAACCCATTCCTATAGTTTTGTAGATTTGCAAAAAAGACTGTAGGATTTGGTATTACACGTAAGTGCAACTCAACCAAAAATTATAAGCAGACAAAGAAGCTGAAAAAACGTTTTCAATGTGGGCAACAAAATGTAGTTGCATCTAATCATTTCTTAGATCTTAGAGAAAAGTGGAGAGATCTTCAGATAGGCCTTTGCCAGTTCATTCAGGACTCAATATCTGCTTTTATTAGATAGCAAGAGTCAACAAGATTGAGATAAAAGGACTGCTGTGTACTTACCTTGCAGACCTTAAAGTTGCTTAGACCCTGTGACAAAGGGGGATACTGCCAGCACAGCTATCTGGAAATTTGTAAATAATTAGTCATTGGTGAATATCGAAATGATTTGTGTAAGATGCTTGTGCTACAACTGTATTAAAACTGTATGCTATGTGTATAACAAACTGCTGGTACAGAAATGTATGTTGAAAGGGTTTGTAAAGTACTGAGCTTAAAGATGTATCCACAGTGTACCCTACTGGAAAAGAACAGAAATGTACATGCACTATTGTAACTGTTTAAATGTATCTGTTTTAACAAAGAAAACTGGAATACAGAATGTTAACTTCAGAAAAATAGCTGAAATTAAATTAATTTATGGCCAAGCCTTAAAAAGATGTTATTTTTCAGATTCAGTGCAGTAACAGAAACAATGTCTAGAACTTTCTGTATTGTCTTGGAAGTGTTTTATTGTTTTATGACTACCAGCAAGGACCAAGATCTGAGGAAAAGCCCTTGTATATATATTTTCACAGGTAGATGCTAAGTACTGCTAGCTTTCAGCAGTGGAGGGTTTACCTGAGATAGAGTCAGATGACAAGAAATTATGTCATTCTGCAAGCTATCCCAGCAATAATAGTTGAGATATTAATTTGAAATCTATCTGAGGGAGAGAGAGAGGGCATGCTGTACTCTGTCTTGGACCTGACAAGATCTATTCACCACACATCTGCCTTGCTGCTCTAATTATGTGTACTAGGGTATAGCAATTCTCATAGATACAGTCAGGAATATAACAAAGCTTATTTTAGATACTTTTCCTTATTTATTTGAGACTGTCCTGAAATGTTTTAAATATTTCCTGTGATTTTGAACTCTGATATCACTGTGAATATATACTGAGTGTTTTCTTGTTCTTTTATTTTTATTAAACATATTTAAATATTTCATAGTGGCTGATCTGTTTAGACGTATTTAGTGTTCTGACAGTACTTGAATATTTATTTGGTGATACTGTGTAGGCTAGCCTCACTCTTGGTCAAACGACCATTTGCATTGATACTAACATTACACAGTAAGATTGAACACCCTTTGTTAAGGGCCTTAATGTAGCTGATAAAGAGCTGACTGGTGGCAGTAATAACTACCTTATAGTCTGGGGAAAGGGGGCACAGCTAGTAAACCTGTGCCAGCCTTTCCCAGATGTGTGTGTGTGTGTGTGTGTGTGTGTGTGTGTGTGTGTGTGTGTGTGTGTGTGTGTGTGTGTGTGTGCAAAACAAATCTCCAAGAGTATGTGTGTCAGCTACTTGGGCAGGGGCATGAAGCACTGGTTGGACAGAGACAGTGTTGGATGTCCTTGCTTGGCCACTCAGCTGAGATCTCAACTCTATAGCTGTGGTAGTGAGGAGTCTTATTGGGGTTTTGGAGAAAGAGGCTGAAACCCGATAACATCCCAGGCTGCATCCTACATGAACTCAGGTATGAACTTGCAGCACCATTAGGCACCCTATTCAACCAAAGCCTGAATACCAGCTTTCTCCCAGCCAAGTGGAGGAAAGCCACTGTTATCTCTTTACACAAAAGTGGAGCATCCACCGATCCAGGAAATTATAGACCCATCAGCCTAACTAGCCTGAGCTGCAAGGCCATGGAATGGATTATTATGGACCTCATTAACAGGGACATTGGCAACCTTCAAACACTCGACCCCACATAGTTTGCCTTTGTCAAGGGGAGGTCATGTCTGTTAAATCTAGTCAACTTCTTTGAGACAGTCACCAAAACCATGGACGAGGGTAAGATGGTGCACACTGCCTACCTTGACCTGGCCAAAGTTTTTGACACTATTCCACACTCAGGCCTAGTAGATAAACTCTCTCAACTAAGCATTTATCCATATGTTACCAGATGGGTAGCAAACTGGCTCAATGATAGAACCCACCTAATCAAAACAGGGGAAGCCACCTCAAGCAATAGACCCGTAACAAGCGGCGTACCCCAGGGATCAATCTTGGGGCCTCTGTTGTTTGGGATATACTTCTCTGAGGTGAAGGCCAAAACCAGTGGGCTATGGCTGATCAAGTTTGCAGATGACTGGAAGCTTGGCACAGTCATCAATTCCCCAAGTGATGTGGACATCCTCCAAGAGGATCTCACCCAAATAAATAACTGGTGCCAGAAACATGGCCTCAAGCTGAATACCAAAAAATGCATCATCATCCCCTTTGGGGAGAGTGATGTCCCCACATATTATCACATTAATAACAATGTCTTAAGAACACAATCACTAGTGAGGGATTTGGGCACCCAGGTTGATAGCAACCTGACTTTTGACCACCATGTTGCTTCCACTGTATGGAAAGCTTTCTACATGGTCCACCTCATAAGTAAGTGTATCTCATCCAGGGACAAAGAGGTCATAAAATCCCTCTATCCTTCCCTTATAAGGCCAATTATTGAGTACAATTCCCCCTTTGGCATGTACCTCACAAAGCACATGCAGCAGCTGGAGAGACCACAGAGGTTCCTCACCAGGAGAATCCAGGGCCTCAAACACCTACCCTGCACAGGTAGGCTAAAAGCTATATCCCTCTACTCAGTTTCATACAGACTCCTCAGAAGTGACCTCTATCTGGCATACAAAGCAATGTCAGATCCCACCTTCTTGGGACTGCTGCATATCCACAAGTCAAGCTCCACTCGGGCAACCCGTATGCGTGACCACAACCTGGTCTGTGATATCAACAGGACTTGTTGGCAGGACATGTTTGTGTCCCAGAGACTCCTCATCTGTGGAACAGACTCCCTCTCCATATCAATCAGAGTATCTCATTATCCGTTTTTAAGCACAACCTGGATAACTGGATGGGAAATAGAAAATACACTCCTGGGATTCCACCTGTGTCCCTGCTGGACAGGGGCTCTGGGTGCTGACTTGTCTAAACATGTGCTAAACTCTTGGCTAGGCTTATAAGGGTCTCAGGGCCAATAGCCTAGTAACCTTCTTTGATCCTATGATCCTATGAAACCAGCCCCAGACTGACTGTGGTCTCTGTGTGCTCTTAAGGGAAATTGCACTTGGTGCAGAGAGCTGCATCTTAAACTACTGTGTGTACCTGTCATCTTCCCAATGTACATCTTCCAGTTGTGCTAATAATGAGCATTGAGGCTTCTTGATTACTGGGCCAGTGGTGGGGCATCACAAACCCACTGAGAGCTTTCAAAGGCAACTAAAGCAAAAAAGCTTATTAAAATATAGTAGATCATTATTGTTCAAAGAAATGGTGGTTATCCCTTTTCAGTGATGCAGCTCAACACCTATATTGGCTTTTCTAAGCAACAATCTCAATTTTCAAATCCATCCATCCATCCTCAACCCCTTTTTCCCATTTTACACATGGGTTCCGTATGTCAATTCAACAGTGGCAATCTTGAGCCAAGGTTTGCAGGGTAGGTTTTTCATCTTTAAATCTCTGAAGTCTTCATCTCACAATGTGTATCTAGCTAAGGAATTGCATTACCAATTTTATCACACCAATCTTATTCTGTTTTGTTGTTCAGTAATAGTGAATCAACAAACTCTATACGTTCTCTGCAGAATATATTATTTCTCTTCAGTTTCACTGCTAACTTAACACTTACAATTTTTGCATGAACCTACTAGAATAAGTACACTTAAAAACTGCTAACCTTCACACAAATATAATTTAATCTTCTTTAATAGTACCTGCACAAAATTAGAAAAATATTTCATGTTGTGGGGTAGCCCATCGCTGCATACCCCATACATAGCTTCACCCTGCCTCCCCCTTACTTTATTACTTAAAGAGAGATTATAGAGCAAACAAAACTAAGGTTCCCATCTTCCCCTAAGAGGCTGCAGCCTGAGAATAATGTATGATTTGTAGGCCTCATGCTCACACACATCACCATAAGGACTAATAAATACAACAAATATCATCCATGACTATATCAGGCACATCTGCAAACATGATTGCATAATTCAAAACAAGCAATGGGGTAACTAGCTCATGCCGATAATCTATTCCTTTCCAAGTGGAAAGGTATCCTTAGAAGGACATTTTACACCAAGCAAATTATTCATTAAAGCCTCCATTCCACGTCATTCATAGTTTTAGGTGTATCCTTGCTTTACTGTAGATCTCTGAAAAAGAGATCTTGGTAGTAAATCATGTATTGCTGTTTTTACCAAATACTGTAGCCTATGACTGGAGAATATGAGCAATAAAACTGAAGTCTCATGAGAAGCCAAGGTCAACTTAATTGAATCAGTGTTGCTCACATACCATTTCAGTATGGTCCTCAACCCTTAAGTGATCTGCATTTCTGGTATGTGACTATGTTTTTCCAGACAATGTTGACCACAGTCTTAAGTATCAATGGAATAAGTCCACTTTTAAAAGGACAACATTCAAGAATTAATGCAAGCATAAGTCAAAGAGGGCGTGACTCAATCCAAATGTTACTTTTCAATTAGATTTTTCTTCGAGTGGATGGCCAGGCTTGAGCTCAATATATGCTGTCTTGATAGTTGCTAATTACTGCCTCCTTCAGTTCAGATGGGAAGCTAAATTTCAATAATAAATTCAAAATTCAAATTTATTTTGGTGTTTAAAACTTAATGCAACAGATTCACTGTATAGTATAAATAAGACATAACAGGAAAGAGTGTTGTCTAGTCAAAAGCGTCCAAATGCCTTAACGCAATTTTATTAAAACACAAAATAAATAGCGTTTTCGCTACAACATACAAGTAGCTTCCTCAGAGGCTAAAACACAGAAAAGGCGCCAAACAGTTTATATACTGTAGGCAGCCTAATTAAAATCAGCTGACATTATTAAAACATCACTTCCTTAAAAGTTGCAAACAGTTTTTCTTTAAATAATTTTCCAAATGTACCCTAATTGTTGATACCAAAAAATTCTTTAAAACAATTAGCAACAGAGATGCATCACATCCGTGCGTCAACAAGAAAACCCTGTAAAAAATACACATCCATTGCCATAAGCAAGCCCCATTTTAAAAACAACATGCAAAAGGACTAAAGAACAAGGGTAACTGAAAATATATAATCAAGTGTACACAGGTTAAATATACTGACCAAAACCTGTCATAACTAATTTCTTAATGTGGGGCAAGTTCATCAACGTAAATAAGCCTTATGTTTTAGCACAGGGGCTATATTACAAGTTTTGTTTAAACCTGGCATGTTAAAGGCATCCAATTTGAGTTGCCAGTATAATTCTAAAATTTCTAACAACAAGGAGGTAGGTCCTCCCCTAATAGATTTTTGTTTACAGTCAATGCCCATAAAAACAAAACTATGTCCTTGATTAATTTCAACATGTTTGGCAAGAGCATTTTCAGTTTTGTTATTTCTGATGGCATATATATGTTGATATATGCGCTCTCTGAATTTTCTGTCAGTCTTTCCGACATAAAATGCCGGACAGCAAACACAGAGAGCCACATAAACAACTGATTTTGTGTCACAATTTATTTTGTGATTGATCCAAAATCTTTGTTGTCCTATACTAAAAGAACTACCAGATTTCACTACATGGCACCAGTTGCAGGACCCACAGGTGAAGCACCCTTTGGTTTTTTGAAGGCTGTAATTTGGTGCATTGGTTTGTAACAGCTCTTTAATGTTACTACCTCTCCTAAATGTAATTTTAGGTCTATTACCTAATTTCTCCACAAGAAAAGAATTATTAGTAATAAAGTACCAATTCTTCACAATAATATCTGATAATTCTTTAGAATTCAAATTATAAATAGTGGAGAAAGACAAGGAGAAGTCACACCTAGGTTCATCTGTCGCAGTGCCAGGGCTGAGACCTGTTTCTATCAAACTAGTTGTAGCCCCTTCTTCAATAGAAATCTCATTACGGTCACTAGATATTAAAGGGCAAATTATTCCATTAAGTCTCTTATTCGAGACTTCCAATATCATCTCCTCAATCAAAGAGGTAGGATAACCTCTATCCAGGAAGAAACTGTTCAACAAAATACATTCTTCCTCGAAATCTTTTAATTCACTACACATCCTGACCGCCCTCACAAGTTGGCCTTTGACAATTCCTTTCTTTAACTTATATGGGTGGGCACTTGTGTAGTGCAGGAATGAGTTAATGTATGTGTCCTTTCGAAAGATGGACAAGGTGAAACTGTGGTTCACAGAATCCTTCCTCAGTTTCACATCCAAGTAGTCCATTTCACTGGTATCAAACTTAGACGTGAACCTGAGGAAATCTGTTGTACCATTGAAATAATCTACCAAGAGACATGCCTCATCTTCATTGCCCTTGAACAAAATGAAGATATCGTCAAGGTATCTAGTATAATGGCGTATACTATCCTTCCATAATGGGTGATTCAGAACAAATTTCCTCTCCCAATACGCCATAAACAGGTTCGCCACTATGGCACCACATGGAGAGCCCATAGCGACTCCTTGTTTCTGAATGAAAAAGTCTCTTCCAAAAACAAAGAAATTAGAGGATAGAACTATATCTAAGAGTTCAGTTATATTATTAATCTCCTCTTTTGGTGCATTTAACTCAGTTAGTAACAATTCCAACCATTCTATAGCCTCCAAGTGTGGTATTGAAGTATATAAGTCGACGACGTCGACTGTTAAGAAATTGTACCCACTGTCAAAGGAAATATTATTAATACTTCCTAAAAAGCTCCATGAGTCCTTACATATGCTTGGAATGTATTGCAAGTATTTGTTTAACAAAAAGTCAATGTACTTAGCCGTTGGGTATGAGATAGAGGACCATCCATCAACAAGAGCCCTCATAGGTGGATCACCAAGATTCTTATGAATCTTGGGTATACCAAACATGACGGGCGTCCTTGGTTGTGTGATGTTAATATAATCATAAGTATCATGGTCTATCCTTCCTTGGATGAACAGGTCCCTAAAATAGCCCTTTGTTCTTTGCACACAAGTATTCATCTCATTAAGGGAAGAAGAATTGTATGCAGGTGTATCCAGAATTGTTAACATTTTTTCATTATACAATTCGTATTCAAAAACAACAAGCCCCCCTCCTTTGTCTGGTTTCATAACTCTGACGCAGGAATCTTTAAATTGATTGAGGGCTTGCAACTGGTCTTTTGTTATGTTAAAGGTACTTTTCGTAGCCCCCTTCCTTTTATCCAAGTGTCTGATGTCTAACTCACATGCATTTTCAAAAATGCGTAGACCTACATGTAGAGGGGTTAAAAATGCTCGGAAGTTTCAAGCCGTTCCTCTCTTCTCCAGTAGTGTTATTGAATAGAAGCTTTAAATTAAGCTTCCTAACATAGCATTTAAGGTCGATAAGTACTTTAACTATGTCAAAATGTTTAGATGGAACAAAATTGTACCCTAAAGAAAGTAACTTAACCAATTCTGTTTCAAGGACAAGTGAAGAAAAATTATATATAGTAAAGTCCCCTTTCCTGTTCTTAACAATTTTAGGGTAGTTAGAGGTGTCTGAGGTGAGTGTTTGTGGATTCAATTCTTCCACTTCTTGTTCTTTTTCCTCCCTTGCTCTTGGTTCGGGCTTTCCCTAAAAATGCTGATGGTCATTATTCAAGTGGGCAGCATTTGAAGGTTGGGCTTCCGTCCCCCCTGTTTTGTTCTTATTCCTATTACTTCTCCTAACTACATTCCAATTGTTAGTGGGGTTTGTGGATTCACTCTCTTCAAGATCTTCAGTGCCTTCTTTTTCATTGCTCTCATGCCCAGACCCTTGGGTGACCTCATGAGTGACAGGATTGATTAGTTTGGGATAGGCTGTGTTAGAAGAATAAACATGTCTGTCCCTAAACAGTTTTCTAGACTTCTGATTTTTCAATTTACTCATGTAAGCGTCTATACTTGCAAAAATACGCTCGTAGTCAAATTTAAATCTTTCAAAATAAGCATACATTCTAATTTTCTCATCAATGTGACCAATTTCTGCACTCAAAGTATCTATATGTGCTGAATAGTGTTTCACAATCAATTCTAAAAGGTCTAAACCTTGTTTCTGAAACAGGCCCTTCAAGTCAGTAAGAAATACATTGTCCGTAATAAGGCCTGAGGGTGTAAAGTTGTTCCTCAAACCCTTAGGGACCAAATTCTCAGTAATACACTGTTTGAAGTAGGCTACCTCCAATTGTAGCTTACGAATCTTTAAAGTTTTATTGTCAAGAGTTTTTAACATGCCAGAAATGTCAAAATTGTCCTCTTTAGAGCGCACAGAATCCTGCACCGGCGGTCCATCATGAACAGGTTGTAAAAAAGAAAAAAAGTCACCTGTGTTGTTTATCCATTCAGCGGCTGATGTAACGCCAATAAGTGCCTTTTCTTGTGTTGGCCGATTAGAAGAACTCGGGCCCGCTCCTGAGATCCCCTTAGGGACATCCATTGGAAACTGTTGTGTCCTTTGCTGCTGCCCTGGCGGTATACTGTCCCCTCCAGACCCGTTAACACTGCTATTCAGCGCTGATGACAAAAAGCCATCCGTGGCGGACAACAAATGCCCTTGGTGGGCAGCTGTAACAGAAACTGCATGGACTCCAACGGACCCCTCATCGGCTGAAGGTGCAACAGCACCGTTAGTTTGTGTAGAGCGGATTACTCCACGGACATCCGGAAGTGCAAGATTAGCTGAACCACTCCCCCTTTCGATGATGTCAAGCCTGGAGTTGAACACATCCAGCCTTTGCGAAAGGCTGACTAATAAAGAAGCAATGACTGTGTTAACGGGAGTGTTAGTCCCAAACAAGTTCGGACTGGGTGGACTAGACAAACACTCAGAAGCCATTAAAAACCGACAGTCCAGCAGGAAACAAACTTTGGAAAAACAGGAAAGAGTGTTGTCTAGTCAAAAGCGTCCAAATGCCTTAACGCAATTTTATTAAAACACAAAATAAATGGCGTTTTCGCTACAACATACAAGTAGCTTCCTCAGAGGCTAAAACACAGAAAAGGCGCCAAACAGTTTATATACTGTAGGCAGCCTAATTAAAATCAGCTGACATTATTAAAACATCACTTCCTTAAAAGTTGCAAACAGTTTTTCTTTAAATAATTTTCCAAATGTACCCTAATTGTTGATACCAAAAAATTCTTTAAAACAATTAGCAACAGAGATGCATCACATCCGTGCGTCAACAAGAAAACCCTGTAAAAAATACACATCCATTGCCATAAGCAAGCCCCATTTTAAAAACAACATGCAAAAGGACTAAAGAACAAGGGTAACTGAAAATATATAATCAAGTGTACACAGGTTAAATATACTGACCAAAACCTGTCATAACTAATTTCTTAATGCGGGGCAAGTTCATCAACGTAAATAAGCCTTATGTTTTAGCACAGGGGCTATATTACAAGTTTCGTTTAAACCTGGCATGTTAAAGGCATCCAATTTGAGTTGCCAGTATAATTCTAAAATTTCTAACAACAAGGAGGTAGGTCCTCCCCTAATAGATTTTAATAACACAGACATTGCTTCTTTATTAGTCAGCCTTTCGCAAAGGCTGGATGTGTTCAACTCCAGGCTTGACATCATTGAAAGGGGGAGTGGTTCAGCTAACCTTGCACTTCCGGATGTCCGTGGAGTAATCCGCTCTACACAAACTAACGGTGCTGTTGCACCTTCAGCCGATGAGGGGTCCGTTGGAGTCCATGCAGTTTCTGTTACAGCTGCCCACCAAGGGCATTTGTTGTCCGCCACGGATGGCTTTTTGTCATCAGCACTGAATAGCAGTGTTAACGGGTCTAGAGGGGACAGTATACCGCCAGGGCAGCAGCAAAGGACACAACAGTTTCCAATGGATGTCCCTAAGGGGATCTCAGGAGCGGGCCCGAGTTCTTCTAATCGGCCAACACAAGAAAAGGCACTTATTGGCGTTACATCAGCCGCTGAATGGATAAACAACACAGGTGACTTTTTTTCTTTTTTACAACCTGTTCATGATGGACCGCCGGTGTAGGATTCTGTGCGCTCTAAAGAGGACAATTTCGACATTTCTGGCATGTTAAAAACTCTTGACAATAAAACTTTAAAGATTCGTAAGCTACAATTGGAGGTAGCCTACTTCAAACAGTGTATTACTGAGAATTTGGTCCCTAAGGGTTTGAGGAACAACTTTACACCCTCAGGCCTTATTACGGACAATGTATTTCTTACTGACTTGAAGGGCCTGTTTCAGAAACAAGGTTTAGACCTTTTAGAATTGATTGTGAAACACTATTCAGCACATATAGATACTTTGAGTGCAGAAATTGGTCACATTGATGAGAAAATTAGAATGTATGCTTATTTTGAAAGATTTAAATTTGACTACGAGCGTATTTTTGCAAGTATAGACGCTTACATGAGTAAATTGAAAAATCAGAAGTCTAGAAAACTGTTTAGGGACAGACATGTTTATTCTTCTAACACAGCCTATCCCAAACTAATCAATCCTGTCACTCATGAGGTCACCCAAGGGTCTGGGCATGAGAGCAATGAAAAAGAAGGCACTGAAGATCTTGAAGAGAGTGAATCCACAAACCCCACTAACAATTGGAATGTAGTTAGGAGAAGTAATAGGAATAAGAACAAAACAGGGGGGACGGAAGCCCAACCTTCAAATGCTGCCCACTTGAATAATGACCATCAGCATTTTTTAGGGAAAGCCCCGAACCAAGAGCAAGGGAGGAAAAAGAACAAGAAGTGGAAGAATTGAATCCACAAACACTCACCTCAGACACCTCTAACTACCCTAAAATTGTTAAGAACAGGAAAGGGGACTTTACTATATATAATTTTTCTTCACTTGTCCTTGAAACAGAATTGGTTGAGTTACTTTCTTTAGGGTACAATTTTGTTCCATCTAAACATTTTGACATAGTTAAAGTACTTATCGACCTTAAATGCTATGTTAGGAAGCTTAATTTAAAGCTTCTATTCAATAACACTACTGGAGAAGAGAGGAACGGCTTGAAACTTCCGAGCATTTTTAACCCCCCTTTACATGTAGGACTACGCATTTTTGAAAATGCATGTGAGTTAGACATCAGACACTTGGATAAAAGGAAGGGGGCTACGAAAAGTACCTTTAACATAACAAAAGACCAGTTGCAGGCCCTCAATCAATTTAAAGATTCCTGCGTCAGAGTTATGAAACCAGACAAAGGAGGGGGGCTTGTTGTTTTTGAATACGAATTGTATAATGAAAAAATGTTAACAATTCTGGATACACCTGCATACAATTCTTCTTCCCTTAATGAGATGAATACTTGTGTGCAAAGAACAAAGGGCTATTTTAGGGACCTGTTCATCCAAGGAAGGATAGACCATGATACTTATGATTATATTAACATCACACAACCAAGGACGCCCGTCATGTTTGGTATACCCAAGATTCATAAGAATCTTGGTGATCCACCTATGAGGGCTCTTGTTGATGGAAGGTCCTCTATCTCATACCCAACGGCTAAGTACATTGACTTTTTGTTAAACAAATACTTGCAATACATTCCAAGCATATGTAAGGACTCATGGAGCTTTTTAGGAAGTATTAATAATATTTCCTTTGACAGTGGGTACAATTTCTTAACAGTCGACGTCGTCGACTTATATACTTCAATACCACACTTGGAGGCTATAGAATGGTTGGAATTGTTACTAACTGAGTTAAATGCACCAAAAGAGGAGATTAATAATATAACTGAACTCTTAGATATAGTTCTATCCTCTAATTTCTTTGTTTTTGGAAGAGACTTTTTCATTCAGAAACAAGGAGTCGCTATGGGCTCTCCATGTGGTGCCATAGTGGCGAACCTGTTTATGGCGTATTGGGAGAGGAAATTTGTTCTGAATCACCCATTATGGAAGGATAGTATACGCCATTATACTAGATACCTTGACGATATCTTCATTTTGTTCAAGGGCAATGAAGATGAGGCATGTCTCTTGGTAGATTATTTCAATGGTACAACAGATTTCCTCAGGTTCACGTCTAAGTTTGATACCAGTGAAATGGACTACTTGGATGTGAAACTGAGGAAGGATTCTGTGAACCACAGTTTCACCTCGTCCATCTTTCGAAAGGACACATACATTAACTCATTCCTGCACTACACAAGTGCCCACCCATATAAGTTAAAGAAAGGAATTGTCAAAGGCCAACTTGTGAGGGCGGTCAGGATGTGTAGTGAATTAAAAGATTTCGAGGAAGAATGTATTTTGTTGAACAGTTTCTTCCTGGATAGAGGTTATCCTACCTCTTTGATTGAGGAGATGATATTGGAAGTCTCGAATAAGAGACTTAATGGAATAATTTGCCCTTTAATATCTAGTGACCGTAATGAGATTTCTATTGAAGAAGGGGCTACAACTAGTTTGATAGAAACAGGTCTCAGCCCTGGCACTGCGACAGATGAACCTAGGTGTGACTTCTCCTTGTCTTTCTCCACTATTTATAATTTGAATTCTAAAGAATTATCAGATATTATTGTGAAGAATTGGTACTTTATTACTAATAATTCTTTTCTTGTGGAGAAATTAGGTAATAGACCTAAAATTACATTTAGGAGAGGTAGTAACATTAAAGAGCTGTTACAAACCAATGCACCAAATTACAGCCTTCAAAAAACCAAAGGGTGCTTCACCTGTGGGTCCTGCAACTGGTGCCATGTAGTGAAATCTGGTAGTTCTTTTAGTATAGGACAACAAAGATTTTGGATCAATCACAAAATAAATTGTGACACAAAATCAGTTGTTTATGTGGCTCTCTGTGTTTGCTGTCCGGCATTTTATGTCGGAAAGACTGACAGAAAATTCAGAGAGCGCATATATCAACATATATATGCCATCAGAAATAACAAAACTGAAAATGCTCTTGCCAAACATGTTGAAATTAATCAAGGACATAGTTTTGTTTTTATGGGCATTGACTGTAAACAAAAATCTATTAGGGGAGGACCTACCTCCTTGTTGTTAGAAATTTTAGAATTATACTGGCAACTCAAATTGGATGCCTTTAACATGCCAGGTTTAAACGAAACTTGTAATATAGCCCCTGTGCTAAAACATAAGGCTTATTTACGTTGATGAACTTGCCCCGCATTAAGAAATTAGTTATGACAGGTCTTGGTCAGTATATTTAACCTGTGTACACTTGATTATATATTTTCAGTTACCCTTGTTCTTTAGTCCTTTTGCATGTTGTTTTTAAAATGGGGCTTGCTTATGGCAATGGATGTGTATTTTTTACAGGGTTTTCTTGTTGACGCACGGATGTGATGCATCTCTGTTGCTAATTGTTTTAAAGAATTTTTTGGTATCAACAATTAGGGTACATTTGGAAAATTATTTAAAGAAAAACTGTTTGCAACTTTTAAGGAAGTGATGTTTTAATAATGTCAGCTGATTTTAATTAGGCTGCCTACAGTATATAAACTGTTTGGCGCCTTTTCTGTGTTTTAGCCTCTGAGGAAGCTACTTGTATGTTGTAGCGAAAACGCTATTTATTTTGTGTTTTAATAAAATTGCGTTAAGGCATTTGGACGCTTTTGACTAGACAACACTCTTTCCTGTTTTTCCAAAGTTTGTTTCCTGCTGGACTGTCGATAAATAAGACATAAGAAGAATACAAGACTAAAACAAAAATATAAATATAAAATATTGAAGACTGGTGGCACCTTAAATATGAGTCAGAAATGATATGTCTTTAGGGAATGTCTTGAAACTGGAACAAGATGAGGACACTGCCATGGATAAAGTTTCCAAAAGTACATCCCTTGAGAAGTTGTGTCTTTTGGCTTTTCCCGGATAGGGGTCGCCACAGCGGAACTCCGGTCCGCTAATGATTGGCAGTAGATTTTTATGTGCTGAGTTGCTGGCCCTGATGCACAACCTTCAATGAAGGTATGCCCATCCACGCATGTCTCCACACAGAAGACGCTCTAGCTGAGAATCGAACAGGACAACGTCTTACTGTGAGGCAACAATGCTACTGCAGCAGCACCACCAAACATTTACCAAAATAATTTAGTGAAACTCTTGGGATCTCCAAACCCTCAACAAAAATAAGCATAAGACACCAACAGGATGTAAGAGTGACCAAAGGAAGTGTAGGTCAGGAATGGCTACATAAACCAGAAAAAAACAATCTTATAGGCAATACACAATAAAACTGGCAACCAGTGCAGACTATACCAAATTGGTACAGTTTAGGGGAGTTAACATACCCCTCCCAGTAGCCAGAATGCTGTGTTCTACACTAGTTACAGACAATCAAACTCTTTGTCCAAAAAGCTCAGGTACAGAGCATTGCAACAGCTTGGATTAGAGGACACTAAGTTATATAACACTACTAGAAAATTTGCAGGTGAAATAAGACAACCAAAAAGAGCAATATACCCAGTTTATGTTAAAGAGAGGCTTTCATATAAGGAAGCCCTGCTTATTTTAACATTTGGAACTTTAAATTCTGATGGCATGAATGCTTATTGCAATTGGAAAGTTCTAATTTAATTAATTGATGATGTAATTAATTGTTTAATAGATGTGTTTGGCTTTATATATAGTGTGAATTAAGTATGGTAATTTATTCCATTGAAGGCAGTAAATGCCGAGGCACTAGAATGTAATAAATCTACTTGTCTTTTCCTGGACTGGATTGTCGTATTCAATTTTGCTGCTTTGCTGTTCTTTTGAGCATGTTGTCTAGTGTATACCTCAGATAGAGCCTGGAGGACTTGAAAACAGCAGACAGCTCATCCCTAAAGGTGAGCAAGTTCTCATAAAAATTTGACACGGATTTCAGATTATTATCAATACAGATGGTATTAAGGCAGCATCACTAGAGCACATATGTTTTGAACAGTGGCATATGAAGCCAGGGCAGACATCTTATATGTATTGAGTATATTCCAAGTCCATAGCTAATTTGTTAATGGTTCACATAGATTCTTAAAGGAAGGACAGATATTACTGTATGTCATCAATCTAACAGTAATAGTGCAAAATGAAGAATGCAAAGACCAGTCTGCTTATTACTTTGTTTATGTAGAGTTCAATGAACTGTACCTTTTTAGGAACCTGCCCATGCCAGTCAACCAGCCCATGGTAAAAGCTATTCAAGAATTGTTAACTAATGCTATTTTAGCTAGGAAAGAATGAAAGATCTCACTGATTGTTGGATGTTTGCCATGAATCTTTGGGAGTCTGGGGCTCCCTCACTTAGGTATACATGCTTTGACATATAAAGTAAATCAGATATTTGGTATAAGTAGCAGTTTAGAATCCCATGGGATTAGTAACTCAAGAATTAGATACACAATGCGGATAAGTTTTACTGAAGCCCATGATCACATTTTCTTGTTTTATCTTCAGGATTTAGCATATGAAAAGTTTTTGGCCTTGGGGGATTTAAAATATGGCAAAGAGGTTTGAAACACATTTGGTTGCCTCCTCTGGTTAGGATTCTTTTAGGAAGGTGGACACAGAACTCAGGGAGGACCATGGGGTAAAACTTTGGCAGTATTTATTTATGACACAGAGGAGATGATATTTGTTGATTTTGCTTGTTTGGAGAAAGAATTTGGGTAAAGCAAACATGATTGATTGGTGCTGGTTCAACTTAGCCAGTTTGGACAAAGTATATAGCTCTAGTGGAGTGACTAGAATTGGGTATACCTTGGGAAAAATGGAAGAATATCAAAAGAGGTATAATAAGGGTCATATATCATGACTCAAGGGAGTTGAATGCTTGGTAGGTAAGACAACTTGTAGAGCATTGATGGTGGACAAATGGTAATCTTACTCTTTTAGCAGATAAGTGGGGTCAAGTGTTTGCTTTTGCATGTCTAAAGTGGTGGCCCTGGTTGGAGGATTACCAACTTAGATTTCTCTGTCATTGTTAACTGACTCAGGTAAGAGTGGCTAGACAGAGGGGGGATATGAACTTGGTTTGATGGAGGTGTGGGCACCCCAGTGCAAATAATATTCATATGTTTTGGAATTTTCCCAAAGTGTGTATTTGCTGGACTAAGGTGAGGGAGCTAGTTAGATCTGGAATGAGTCAGTCCATTTGGGATGATTTGAGGTTTTGGTTATTTCGTAGTTTTCCCCAAAGAGGGAAAGTTCACTGAAGATATGGGAAGCAGGATGGGTTCTTGCAAGTGAGGTAAATATGTATTGTGTATAACACTGAAAATCTGTTAGTCTTATTACCTTAGCTGAATTGGATTCTACATTAAACTATATTTGCATAAAATCATATATGTTTTCAATAATCTATCAGGTTAGCCATCTGCCTGATCAATGGCATAAGATCTCTGAAGAGATGGGAGGTGTACTAATGAAACTGGGGAATTATTGTCTTTGGATGTGATTAATTAATGAGTAACATGCACATTTTTGACTTAATACATGTATGTAGGTGTAGCGCACCCACAGGTGTAGCTGAAGAGATATGGGTTCTTTCCTATCTGTCTCCGGTGAGACCCCTATAGGCCCAACATACCAAGGTGACAAGAGGGACAGATTTTATTCTAGGTGACACATCTAGTTTAAAAAGGCAATAGCACAGCCATAAACAAATTATTTCAACAGTGCACCAGTTAGCAATAAAGCAAGGTGAGATATGCATGCAATAAAAACATACATTCACCCTCTTCCCCAAAACTCAACAAAAGAAAATCTTGACATTCAAACATGCACAAAGAAAGCAATATCAATGAGCAGTAAAGCTTTATAATGCTGCAATACAAACACGGGAAAAAATGCAATGTCATTAAGCAATAAAAGAGTCATAACACAACAATACAGATATGAGAAAATGCAATGTCATTAAGCAATAAAAGAGTCATAACACAACAATACAGATATGAGAAAATGCAATGTCATTGAGCAGCAAAATTCTTGAAGACAGCAGTACTAACATGAGCAAAATGCAATGGCATTGAACAATGAGGATTTATAATGCAACAATACAAATATGAGAAAATGCAGCGTCATTGAGCAGTAAAGATTCTTAAAGGCAGCAGTACTAACATGGCAAAATGCATTATCATTGAACAATAAAGATTTATAGTGCCACAATACAAATATGAGAGACTGCAATGTCATTTAGCAGTACTAACACCATCTACCCCCTTGGTCAATTCTAAACAGACCAACTATGAAACACTCTATCATACCCTGTTCACTGGCCAGTGACTATTTACAGTCTTGCTGCCGGCATGATGGGGCCCACGTTGGAGCTCATGTGGATCCCAGTTATTTGTAATCCACAAAGCATTTGGGGTGGTGACCACAATCTTATAAAAATATAAGAATGACAGCCAGAGCCTCTCACTACTCCATCGAGAATATCCTAGTGACCGGGCACCGTGGTTCCTCTGATGAGAAAAGTAGAGAATTACCTACCAGCACTCTGGTAATCATCTATGGCTTCTCGGTACTAGGCCCATGGGAACTCCTTTTGTTGCTGAATCTTAGCAGGCATGCAGCTACTGGTTTCAGAATTCTCTCCTGATTCCACAAAATACCATCATCCAGGATTTCAGCCAGAGACAGACAAAATCTGCTACTTCACTTCCCTCTTACAAAGCATTAGAAAAGAAAATCCAGTCATGCTGCATGGCCCTTTTCCCTTCAGCTATGTGTTTCAGTCTTCCATCTTTCAGCTAGTGTTCCAGTCCTCTCTTTCACTTTTGAAATTGTCTTTTATATTCTGAAAATGAGCTCCACCTTGTGGTATAATGGGAAACTACAGTCTATTACTTCTACATGAAATACAATCAGAGCTGCATAGGGTTTAGCTGAGTATGAGTAACAAACACAGCAACAAATAAACAAAATAGCAGCAACACACCAAACAGCCAGTACTTTTCTTCTCCTTTAATGTGAAATGATCTGGTACCTCGGCAGTTCGCCTTCAAGGATCACAATTAATTGCTGCATAGTAGCAGCTTTTATAGTAAATATCCAAAGAATCAATTATTCAATTAACTAATAAATATCACAATAGGAGAAACATGAATACTTTTTTTAAAGTGATCTTGTAAATTATAATAAATATCATAAATAAATACATATTTTATGTCATTCACAATAATAAATACTTCATAAATTTGTATATAAAATAAATACAAAATTCATAACTTATTTTCAAATATTATTTACAAAATTATAAACAATTACTTAAATAAACTACTTCAGATGCCCAATTCTAAATTTAAACCAAAAGGTTTTAAAGTGTTGAATTTCAGGATCATCCTAGTTTCCAGCTCCAATAGCTTCTCAGAAACATTATCACCACTATTAGTGAAAGGCCTCCCCAAAACTCCATATTTTAAACTGTCAGTTTTCCCCTCATGAAATTCAAAAAAATGTTTGGCTACTGGACTAAGTAAATTTAAATTTCGAATGTCCCTCAAGTGTTCCAAAATCCTAACTCTGACCATTCTCTTTGTTTGTCCAATATACCAAACGCTATTACAACTACAAGTTAATGCATACACAACCCCAATAGATTTACAATTGAAGTAATGCCTGGGAGCATGGTTAATATTATTGATAGAATTAATATTAATTACTCTATCACAAAGACTACAAGAACCACATCTGAAAGTTCCTACACTAATGGCATGGGAGACTTTATTATTGCAACAATTGTTATTTAGTATTTCCTTTAAATTTTTTCCTTTTTTGAACGAAAATGTAATATGGTATGGAAAAAATTCACCTATACCTTCATCCTCACTGACCAAGTACCAAAACCTCTTAATTAAAGAGACAAATCTTTCAGAAAAAGTAGTGTACTTCGTCACAAAAAATATATCCTCCACATCTCTTTCCTTCTTTAAAGGATCAACAACATCAGATTTAAACTTAATGGCATGTCTAACCCTATTTTTGTTCATCACTTTATCCATACCATCTAACAACTGCTTTTTATCATACCCTCTTTCAATTAGTCTCAAATAAACCTCATGTAACTCATAACCCAACTCACATTCCAAGCTAGTATGTGAATATATTCTTTTGAATTCACCAAAAGGTAGAGCTTTCAACAAATGAGGGGGATGCATGCTAGTAGCATGCAAAAACATGTTAACTGACGTGCTCTTTCTGAAAGGTCTGAACTCAACAACATTATTTCCATTGAATAAAGTTAAATCCAAATAGTTTATTTCATTTCTGTTCATTTCATAAGAAAATGAAAGATTATGTTCATTGTTGTTCAAAAGTTCAAAAAAGTCACAAAATTCAGACATGTCCCCCTTACAAATAAAAATTAAATCATCAATGAAACGCTTATATAGAACTACCTTATGCTTGAAAAAATCAGTGGGATATAAAAATCTCTTTTCAAAAGAATCCATGTATAAGACAGCATAAGTAGGAGCATAGGCAGCTCCCATTGCTGTTCCCTTGATTTGTAAAAAATATTCATTATTGAACATGAAGTAGTTATGAGTTAAGCAAAATTCCAGTAGTGTAATCAGAAAGTTAGTCCTAGGACCTTCACCTAACATGTTGTAAATAGCCTCAAGTCCCCACCTCTTGTCAATATTCGTGTACAGAGATTTAACATCGATGGTCACCCAATAATAATCATAATTCCAACTAATCTTAGAAATGACATCAATCAATTCTTGGGTGTTGCTAATGTGAGCACTAACCTTGTTTAAATGAATTTTTAACTGAGAATCAAAAAAAATGTTAACATTCTCCACAAAAGAGCCTATCCCTGAAACTATCGGCCTCCCAGGTGGCTCAACCAAATCTTTGTGGACTTTGGGTAGAGCATATAATATTGGTGTAGTGGGGTCTTTTACATACATCTTTTTAACATCACTTTGTGAAAAAAATCCTAGTCGTTCTCCCCTTTCCAATAAAAATAACAATTCTTCATTATAAACTTTAAGAGGGTCACAATCAAGTTTATGATAATCCTCACCATTAGAAAGTAGTCTATAAACCATCCTACAATAATCGGGTCTATTCAAAATAACCCAATTACCTCCCTTATCAGCACACTTAAAAATGTACTGATCTTTTAAGCCTTTAAGATTTTTTAAGGCTTGCCATTCCCTTCTATTCAGATTAAAATGTTTTTTTTCTTTACAAAATTCCCTAAATGATGCCTCCGTTTCTTTAAGAAGCACCTTCTGAAAGATAGTAATAGCAGGAACCGAAATGACTGGTGTGAAGTTGCTTTTAACATTTTTAAATTTTGGCATCTTCAACTTACCATAACCAGTCAAATAATTCACATCAGAAACAGTATCAGAATCGGAACAAACAGAACAGTCATTATTTTCATCAAAGAGAAAATCACAGTCATTACATTCATAATTATATATGGATAAATTCATTAAACTCTCATCAAACTCAGTTTCTTCAAAACATTCATCGTTAGCTGAGTATGAACCTAATTTATATAGTAGGAATGTTCAAAGTCCTGATTGTATCTGTTACCTTGCTTTATTCATGTCACTTCTTCAGTGTAGTGTTACTAGTTTAAAATATAATTCAGTTTAAAAAATAATGAAATGTGTCTTTAGCTGCTTTCTTGTTTGTGGAGTATATGTTTATGCTGTTTTATGTGAACCTGCATGACAAATTACTTATTTGCTTGTTACATCTGGTAACCAGCTACACCAGTACTAATTGAAGTTCATGAACAGAGTGGACACAAATAGAACAACTCCACTGTACTTTCAACAATTGAGTATAACAATGTAAAAAACATAAACATAATCATGTTTGTGTTGATATATAGGAGTTACAAAAGCTTTAATCAGATTAGGCATTTCATGGAAACAATAGTTCACCAAATAGCCAATCCATTAATATAGTACCAAGGCATCCATGTTTGTCACTGGTGATATAAGTTTAGAAATGGGACACAGCCACAAGAAGTGCTGTCCAGGCATATAATAATATTGTTCTCCTCCAGGTCACCAGTCACAGGGAAAGGATGTGGTCTGAACTGCTGCTTGCATAAAATCTGTCAGAGGCAAGGAACCATGCAGCATATGCAAGAATACGAAGTGATAAGCTATTCTGTTGAGAATGTGTGAGTACATGCATAATTCATATTTTACATGATTGTGGCGTGCTCTTTCTTACTAGGTACTTTGACCAACTGAAGCATACTGACAACTCTTGGATCCCCTGCATTAATTCCCCTTGAATCCTCACATTCTAGTCCTAGTTTGAAGGCATGTCTACCAAATAGAAGACATCCTATTTCAGTGGAAATTAACTGTTAAGGGTAGTGTAGAGGTTGTACAAGCTCTACAATGTAGACAGGCATTGGCTGGATGGAGAACAGGGTAAAGGTGTATTAAACAATAGCATAATAAGAAAAATGTCAGCCATAAAGATTAGAATGTAGCTTAAATGAAAGATACACATTAAGGTGAAAAAATAATTAACTTAGCACATTTGCATGTTGTGTCTACTTGTTCCAAATCCACAGGAGAATTAACACAAGAAGGACAGCCACTCTAGATACATATTTGTATATATATATATATATATATATATATATATATATATATATATATATATATATATATATATATAGTAAAAGAAGCAGGAAAGCATGTGCTTATAAATTATGTTGATGAATGAAAGTTAAGTTGGAGTGGGTGAAAGGGTAACAATTACAGACAGGAGTGAAGCTGAGATAGGACTGAATACTAGAGCAGTTGAGTAGGAGTAATATGGGCTCAGCCAGGAGTAGACCAAAAAGCACAGACTTGAATTTAAGAGGTGTTCCTTGAATTGCACTTTGAAAGAGTACAGATTATTAATTTGTTTGAGGACAAGACATGAGTATCACATTCTGGAGATTTAAGATGAATATAAAGAGTGTCTGATTTAGTTATTTGTTGGATTCTTTTAGCATTAGAGCATATTGGTCTACTTGTAAGATACTGTTGCAGAATATTACTTAAGGCTGGCCATTGGTCAGTGCTGGTTAGTAGTTGTGAATGTGACAGGTAACTTGGTAATTCTAGCCAAGATATTGTTTTTGACCCCAAGAGAGGTGGGATGAAATGAGCATATTGGCATCAAATGTTGCTACTGTATTGAAGCATTGCTCAGGGAAAGACTGTTGTATAGTTTATAAATTGGTCAGAATTCAGTAGCATGAAGCAGAGTTGGTAGCAGTAAAGAGGAAGTGAGGCGTTTTCTTTCAGTGATAGCGAGGTGAAGTTTGATCCGGTGCACCAAATTGCCTTATGTGGAAGTCAAACCATGTTTTCACTGATAGTTGCTAATAATAGTTTTGTATGGGACATAAGCTCTGTCCTGGTGAGGATTAGAGAGGTTAGAGTAAAATGAGTCACCTGTTTAGAACATTGTTTTGTGCAGAAGAGGATTAGTTTTGATTTCTGGAGTTAAGGAAGACTTAGTTAGAATGCGCAGATATGACTGATGTGAGGTATTCCCTGGTGATTCTGTGATTTTATTACATATATAGCAGAAGTTTATATTGTAATGGTGTTGGCCTCGAATGTTTGTTGATTTATGTGGTACAGTATTTGATTGATTGCAGGAAATGATACAGGTGTGTTGTAATGGGTTTGGGTGCATGTCACTGCAAAGTCTTCCTTCTTGAAATGCTGGCACTCATTACACTGAGTGCTGACACACTACCAAAAAAAAAAACATAAATCCAGAAGAGTGACTCTCAAACTTTGCTCTTTTCTTTCAAAACTTCTTTTTTTGGAGGAAAAAGCACTGTGCACCTCCAAACTTTTATATACCAACTCTGTGACCACTATACATTGGAGAAAGGGGAATATTCCAAGAAATGACAATCTCAGACTTGGTATACATATGTAGGTCCTGAAATTTCAAATGGTTAAAATGAAATTAGCTACTTGTGTTTACTTTTAAAAAATAGGCTTGAATTATATAATTTTGAGGTTTGGGTGTGCCATATGATTTTGTGAAAGTGAGTGGAAGTGGGCATAAATAAGGTTGCAGTTATACAGAAGCTGAGCTGTGCCATGTTACATGTTGCTGTTTGGTTGCCAGAGTGAGGTAATCGATTCAGTAGGAGTGGGTGCTGTAATGCAGTGTAATGAGCAAGTGTATGAATTGAAAAGAGCAAGTGAAGTTGTACGTAATACATATTAAATGTTCTAGAATGAGGAGTGATGAGGACATTTTATTGACTGAAATGGAATGGAAAGAGTCTGCTGTGTTTCAGTTAGTAAGGAGGAAGGAGTAGATGTTAAGATGTAAGATGATATAGTCTTGGGCATTGTCTGAAGAGGAAGTATGTAATGAAAAGGGGTGGGGAGATAATTGTGGCTTGGTAGGATGTAAAGGTTACAAGAATATAAGGATACAGTATGTTAGGAGGGGGGGAAATAGTGAAGTAGGTAGCTATCGTTAAGTGGAAGGGAATACTGAGGAAAGGGGTGGGGATTTAATGAAGGATGTGTTGTGAGGGAAATAGATATAAAGTGAAATCAAAACTTTTATGGGGGCAGGGAAAAATATGAGGCAAAATCAAAAGTTCTGCAAAATCAGGGACCTTTGAGAGGTATGAATGTAAGTGCAAAGTTGCCTGCATATTGCACTAACATGATGTGCCACCTGTTTACTTATTAATTCCCTTTGCAAACAGTGAAAAGACAAGTCCTCACTACTATTGCCTCCGGATTATTAAAGTTTACTGGATATAGGGAACAAGTAATTATTTTGCCATGTAGCATATTCAGTATGGCCAGCAAGATAGATAAGGAACAACCATGGTTGGATCAATTGGCCTACAGTTTCACAGATTACAGATATCAACTATCTAAGATTTGTAAAAAAAAAAAAAAAAAATCAAAGTGACTGTGGCACACCTCACTAAATGAGGCGGTATACGACACTTGTTACTTGACCTAAGTGAGGGAAGAATCTTTACAGAGTATGAGTCACCTGACTTGCTGTGATACAAATCGAAGGGGATGCAAGTTATCAGGTGCGTAAGTGGAAGCTCCATTTGTTAGCACTGGCAGAATGTAGCCATCTAAAAACAGAACAAAATGATAAGTGCGCAGTTTTTTAACAACCATAAAGGTCAATGAAGCTGGAAGTAGACAGCAAAGTTGCCTATTAGAAGTTAAAAAATGCAAAAATATACAAGCACAAAAGAGGGACAGAAAGTCAATTAACTAGAAACATGATAATAATGTTGAAAAAGATGAATATTCTTAGGCATCTGAATATAATAAAAGCTGCCTTTCCAGTGTTTGCAAGACAAGACAAAACCTGTATGTACTTAATAACTGTTTATTGCATGTATCCTATTACTGGTCTGAAAATGTTATTTGCTTTGCCAAATAGTTGGTCACTTGAGGTGTTGATAAGGCCAGTGAGCTAAAATCAAATCAGCAGTACAGGGATGTGTATATCAGCAGTACAGGGATGTGTATATCAGCAGTACCGGGATGTGTATATCAGCAGTACAGGGATGTATTTTTTTCTTGCTCTTTTCTATGCAAATTCTGCTGCAAAATTGGTAGATTTGTGTTTTACATTTATGTAGATAACCTGTCCCTTTTCAAATATGTAGGTTACTAAATGCAGTAAAAAAGCAAAAAATCATTCAAGGCTTTTTGGTTATTTGAACTGTTTCATAACATATTCAGACTAGCCATATCTAAAAATGAGTTTTGTATTGCACTGCCTCAAAGACAGATGTCAATTTTTGACAGAAAATCTAATATACATAATTAATGCGCATGTGTGTGTGTGTGTGTGTGTGTGTGTGTGTGTGTGTGTGTGTGTGTGTGTGTGTGTGTGTGTGCGTAAGTGTATATGTGAGAGACAGTGTGGATATGTGTGTGTGTTTCTGTATAAATAGTATATATAGTTATGAAATTTCATATAAGTGAGCATTAGCACATCGCAAATCAGTCATTACACTAATTCATTCTGTTTATACATCTATATATTTGAATCTTCTAGAGGATTTTCAGAGATCTACATTCTTCAGTGTAATTAGTATGCTTGGCAATATTGTTAGCAAAATATAAATCAGAACAAGAAATGTATTGTCTGATGTGGTAGTACCCTAATTTATTGATCAGCTGACACTTACGTAGATCTGACTTTAAGGTTCACCATATATGTAGTTCACAAGCTACATCACAATCAGTGGTTAAACATATTGCCCATAATATTGTTTTATCTATGACATGTGAAATCAATACATCAAAAACAGTTACATTTTTTTATCCGTTAGCCTGTCCTGACCACCAAGTTATATCTCTTATTGTATGGGGGGGGGGGGACTTTCAGCAGCAGCTCTCTAGATGGATTCCTAATGTACTGTAGGTTTATCATGCTCTTGGTAGGTAAAAGTAGCACATACAGCATGGGCTGAGCTAATCTGATAACCATGTTAGCAATGTTTAATTAGGTTTCTTCTTTGTATTACAAACCAAAATGAAAGAGACTATTTTTCAAGAATACCAGTTGTCGATGGAGCATACTTCATGATGAGTTTACAAAAATAGTCTGGTAGTAAAAATACAAAGTCAAATCAGTTTTTGAATCTGGGAATTTGTTTGTTTATTTATTTTATTCATTTGAATTTGTTTATTGATCACATCTGACCAATTTCAGTTTCATACTGGGGTAAAACTGACCAGATCAGAATGCAATAATATGTAAGTGACAATACAACAATACAGTGGTAAAGTTTTGGATACATACTAAATCCAATGTATTAATTAAAATTTGTACAGAAGTTTCAAATTAGAGTAAAATAAATCAGAGATGTGAAAAGGAGCAAATGATCTTAGTGTCTGAGTTAAAGTGAAGAAAAGTTAAAGTGGACTTTAGTGATGTGACTTGAGGGGTAACGGATACATTCTGCTTGATTAACTAAATCTGATTTTAGTAGATAACAGAACTTGGAATAAGAAGATGAGTCTTTAATTTTAGGTTGGAGGCACTCCTACAGTTTGAGATAAGAGAACTGAGCATACAATGACCAAAATATATAGTTTGGAGTGTACAGTTTGTGTATTAGGACCTAAGTGGTTCAAGTTTCATTGGAATATGTCTTATTAGTTAAATGATGGAGTTTTTCATGTAGGAGTTTGAAAAAGTTGTGATCCTAGAAGCAGGTCTGTTCTTTTGTTGAAATGTACTTGTATTGGCGTTGACTACAGATATCAGAATTGTATGCATACAATGAATCCAATGACTATTATGCTCTCAAATCTATGATTTACAAGTTACAGTATGAGAAATTAAAAATGCTGACAAAGTCTTTTTTTGCTAGATGTTGGTGTAAAATATATCTTCCTGTACTTTCTTAGTGAATCCAAGATGGTGGATGGGCATACATCTTGATAAAAATGACTTCCTCCTTTATGTGGTAGACTTATAAATTACCAGTACTGGCATGTAGCAGTCATTTTAACAGGTAAAGGTAAAAGGAAGTTAAGAAGCAGAGGCAGCGTTCTTTTTAGACAGTCACATATTATTATTAACCAACATATCATAACAAAGGATAATAGCTAACAAGGCTAGCCTCAAAAAAGTTAAGGGTACTATCAAGTTTATCATGGAACTTGAGAGAGTTAAGTGGATCATATATTTGATAGTATGTTAACTCAAAATTTGGAATATAAAAACCAGATTGATTTAATTGCACATGCAATGAAAACAACATAAGATCCAGTTTAAACCTGAATAATCACTGAATAGATGGTGTTAAACATATTTATATTACAAAGTCTGCCCCAAAGGGTGGGAGATTTCATTGCAAAGTTACAAAATATATGGGATTATTTACAATATTTAACTCATTACATCCAAGTGGTGCCACCAGGTGCATCTGCAGTTAACTCCTACTGACGCCTCTATGCATCAAATATTGCTTGTTCATATTTGGATCAATAATTCCAAAACCATGCTATGTACAA